>NW_012026816.1:2825772-2858186 GCF_000956235.1 Wasmannia auropunctata
GACCGCGATGACTCCGCGAGCCAGCTTGGTCGCCGTCACCGTGCGCGGGGCCAGCTCGCTTACCGTTTACCGTAGGTATGCACTTCGTCACCCTGAGCAATCCGGCGGCCCCGAACGCGACCTCGGACGCCGTGCGCGAGACGACGGCGCGGAGGCGGCATCGCGACACGCGAATCCGATTTATCGCGATACCGATATAGCGACGGTTAAAACCGATCTTACGGGATTCGGCGGCGAGGAGCTCGGTTACGTTGCCAGCGGAGCCACACTACGTTTCTTCTGGATCTTCTCTCTACAAGTAAACGTACCCGACCTAACACGTGTTACGTTGCACCCGTGGTTCACGGAGCATGCTCTCGACGTAGACGTCCGTCTCCTCCGTGGCGCTGCCTGTCCTAAACTGGGAACTGTGTGTACCGACCGTATATACGACTGTCGATACCGACGAGGTATTATTATAGGCGTAAATTGGACCGTCCAATCAGCGCTCGAGTCCCGTGTGCGCCACGCTACGCGCATAGGCGGCACGTGGCGAGAGAAAGAGAGAGAGAAAGAGAGAGTGAGAACAACACCTGATTTTCTTTTTTCGATAAATTCTATTTGCTGACTCGATCCGATTCAAAGTCGATGGTCTATTCTTTTCAGATACCATTTTATCGATATTGAAAGTCGCTAAATTAGATAATCACCCTTTTAACTGTAAAAGAAGAGCCGAGCCATGCAAGAAACACAGCTAAAAAAAAAACAGATCCCTGACTCGGAGCAACTCGGAGTCGGATCGAGTCAACAAATCGAATGCGCTATCAGAGAGAGAGAAAAGAGAGGATGTTGTTCCCCCTCTCTCGCACGTGCTGCCGATGCCTAGCATGCTCGGTCTATTTATACCATGGACAACAGTAGTGTCAGTAGTCGAAAACTCAGAAGTGCTGCACGTGGTCAGCCCGTATGACTGAAGATTGAGGTTGATATTGAATTGGGATTTAACTAACTATTATAAAAGAAAGAAAACCAATCTCAAATTTAGTAAAACTTTGTTTTGATCGGTCAATTTTCAATCTAATCTCAATCTCAATCTTTAGTCTGACACGGGCGTTATTCTGCATAGAGGATTGGAGATCGGAGGATTGGGAGTAATTAGGAGAGATCAGCATCAATACAATTCTTGGGACTAGCATACATGTCAGAGCATTACTAAAACATAATACGGACTCGAGCTCAGTACGCTACAGACGCACATAAATTGCATCTTTATCATTGCCCATCGTTTTTGCACTCAAAATATCGTGTTTTTTCAACATTCATTGTGCTGTTAAAAAAAATAATTGAATATCGACCGCTTTTTCGTTTAGAAAGTTTGATGTCAGAAATCCCTTCTCGAAACAGAAGAAAAAAAGAAACGGAGAGGAGTAGGTGACTGTGACAACTGACTGGGTGTTGCATTTAATTTCTGCAAGATATTCAAGATGTCTAAACGCCTGCCTAACATTCTGATAACAGGTCTGTGATGACATTGTAGTTATTTAGTATAAATCCCTGAATATTTCTTGATAATTGTCAATGTTTTTCAGGCACACCTGGCGTGGGCAAGAGCTTTATGTCGTACTGTCTCACGGAGCGCACCGAACTAAACTGGCTCGATGTCAGTAAATTAGCCATCGAGCTTGGATGTGCGGAGGAATACGACGAAGAATACAAATGCAAAGTGTTGGATGAAGATCAGGTAACATCTCTCGTCGTCGTGATTACGTTTCATTACAAATTGCAAAATTTAGAATAAAATTTAGAACAAAAAGACCTGTTCTTTATAGCTGAACTGGCTGTACTAGCTCACAGTTTATCTTTCTTCTTGCGATGATTGTAAAAAGAGAAAAATAAACTGTGAACTAGTAGCAGCTAGTTCAGCTATAAAGAACCTAAATTATAAAATATTTGCCGCATATTATATTATACTGTCTACATGTTTAACACATCTTTGTTTACGACATCTTGTTGTAGCTGATGGACCATATGGAAGAGTATATGAGCAAAGGGGGACAAATCGTGGACTATCACAGTAACGAGTTCTTCCCTGAAAGGTGGTTTGACGTCGTATTCGTGCTCAGAACGAACACAACTGTCTTGTACGACCGTCTCGCTAACAGAGGCTACAGCGGAAAGAAGCTGAAGGACAATATAGAATGTGAAATTTTTCAAACTGCTCTTGAAGAGGCGAGAAACTCCTACCGGGAAGAAATAGTGCATGAGTTACAGAGTGACACTCTACCGCAGATGACGACAAATTTAAATAAAATACTTGACTGGCTGGAACAGTGGGAACTAGAGCGTGAGCTAAATAAATAGTGTACATTTTTTCAATTCTCGTTATATTTACATTATCTAAAATAAATCAATTAAAATAACAATATATATAAACTTATCCTACGATTTGTTACAACTAAACGAGTTTATCAACGTGATAAAATGCGATTGTACATATATACAAGAGTTCTAAGATCCAAAAATCTATTCACATTAGATGTATATGTATGTAATACAATAGAAAAACATAGTTTACATTTTATACAGCGAGCAAGGGGATATTAAAATTTTTCGTGTGAGAGAAAAGAATATTTGCAAAAGCATTGCAACATATTTATATATATTTATTCTACTATACCTAAATCGTGCTTTAGTTTCTTTAATCTAATATCCACGGTATCGTAATATTTCATTTTTATCAAAATCTTTGTTGCCATTTCAATGTCGTTTTTACTAAAGGCCTCTGCCACTTGCCTGGAAAAAAAAAACAGAGTTGAAAAGAATAACGTGAAGTACTAAAAACTATTTCAATATTAATTTAAACTTATTTAAAAACTATTGAAAATAGAGATTACTTCGACATTGTATCGAGCAGTTCCTTAGATTCTTTGGCTAGTCTCAAGACCTTAACTTTGTCCTCTATCGCGTTTTCTATCTCTTCGTTACGTTCCATAATCTCCATGAGGAATTCTGGATTCAGGCTGGTAGTGCCTTCTGGTATTGATATACCTTTTAATTGCAACATATACAATCCTCGTTTTAATGGATGCGCCAACGTACTGTAAGCCTTATTTATTAGAGACGACAACTTCTCTGAGATTTGCCTTTCTTTCTATCGACAGTTAAAATAAAAATTTCACTTACAGAGACAAGGAAGGAAAGTTACGGTTATCGTAAATTCGAGAAACTTCCGAGAGAAGATCGTCCGAGTTGCTCGACGAATACACCTACCTCAGTTTTGTTACCGAACTTATCGGGGTGCAGCATTTTCTGCAGCTCCCTATACTTCTTGTGAATTTCCTCATTCACCACATTGTAATCCCTCTTGATTCCCATGATATCGAAATAGTTCAGGTTCTGCGGCAATTCCTGCAGCACTTTGCACTTCGAGCAGAACAGCTCGGACCTGTACACGTAGTCGCAATTCCAACACTTGGGCGGCTTGTCGCTGCAAAATCGCAACGACCCCAAAGGGATGGTAGGATGAACTGTAGTCCTCGATGGTGCGTGATGCGAATACAGCTTACATTTCTGCTTGACCGGGCTCACCGCCACCGCGGATTTTCTAATGACTCTCGCCAAGAACATTTTCTCAGGGTGATTTATAATCTGAACAAAAGGGAGAAATTTTGTATATTATGCCATTACTTGGAAAGACAATCTTATATTATTTCGCAAATAAAAAAGTTAAACGTGTGCATATATATATAACTTTGAAATCAAATTGATCAACTCTATAAAATAATAAGAAAATGATTGATTGATGAAGTTATGAACTCATTGTCGTGCGTTTTAAAATGAAGAACTAAATTCTGACACTTAAACACTAAAATTAAAATTAAGTGGAGTTCATCAATTTAGTTTCTGAGAGTCTTATACTCTTTATATGAAGCTTTAAGTTTTACGTGATAAAATTTATATGATGATAATATTTAAATAGATATAATAAAAGAATTTTCAATAAGATTAGATGTAAGTTCGTTGTAAAAATATCTTGGAAAAATTTTTCTCAATATATCTTCTATTTTCCTTTACAGTATTCACTTTTTACAACAAACCTATGTCTAATTTTATTGTTAGTGAACAACTTTTCCTTTTCTATGAATAACTTATTTATTTATTCATTCATTGACAACAAAATTGTAAATCTGAATCATAAATCGTCAACATCTTTCTAGCTGTTGATCTTATGACAATTTTATTGCTATATTTTGTTGTTAGAAAATAAGAAAAGTCAATAAGACAACAATCATTCAATAATAATATTGTTAATTAAAAATTACAGGATAGGACTCTAACCTAGCTGGTTACGTTGCTTTCGAAAAAAATTTTACTAAAAAGCTCTAGTTTACGTTACATATGCTACAGATTTTTAATAAAATTTGGGAGCAACATTTTGGAGTGTATCCTTACTATTTCATCCTAACCTGCCTACCATACACACAACACACACATACACACACACATACATCATTACGTATGCTACCCAGGCCCCCCGTTTCCGTGCTCCTTTGTACCTTTTTCACAAAACGATGTAAATATAATACAAATTTTTGTTCCCCGTTCGCAAATACACGCCGGATCGATCAATCTCGATCGTTCGAGTGCCTCTTTTCGCTCAATCACTGCACGATCGTTCGAAGATACAAGCCGCGACAGCTGGATTCCAATCGCTGTGGATCTTCCCCTCGTCACGCTTTCCGAAGGGAGAAACGTCAAACTCCTCTCCGTGATCCGACAAGATCACGGACCTCTCGACGGAGATTGGAACGAGACAGGCAGGACGAGCTATATCCTTCGGTGGGAAGAACACGAGGTAATTCGGTGGAAAGGGAAGTGCGAGGTGCACGTAACGCTGGTGACCGAACCTCGTTTTTATCTCATTTTATCTCCTAGGTACGCGAAGGGAAATTCCGTGTAACGATGACCAGCCCGGACCTTCCCCTCGTCGGCTGACGCGCACCATACGATTATCGCGGGCTACGTGAACAAATTGTTATCCGAGGTGGTGCTCGAATTTCCGCCTCGATAAGGCGCTATCGGACCGTGTCGACGCGCGATGACAGTGGCCCATTTCTCGTTTCTTGGTTAACTCGAGTACGCGCACGGCACGGACGAGAGCGGACAGCTGTCCTTGGCCACGTCTAATCTGCCGCAGATCATCGCGGTGTCCCCGATTCGACGTGCGACGACGTTGCGGGATTATGAGTTCAACCGGGAGTCGCGGTCACAAGGGCGACGCGACTGGCAGAATTTGACCGGATCGACGAGTCGTCAGCGGGCCTCATTCTCGGAGCGCTCCATCAGGGAGGAAGAGAAGGAACAAGATGGGGGACTATCAGCAGCAGTTGGGCTACCTGATCAAGTGGCTGAGTACCTTCGACCTCCAGGCGCCACACGGCTCCGCGGAGGAGATCAGCGACGGGGTCGCACTGGCGGAGGCCCTGGCCAAGATCGCGCCGGAATGGTTCACGGCGGTGTGGAGGACGAAGATCAAGACCGACGTGGGCACCAACTGGCGCCTCAGAGTCAGCAACATGAAGAAGATCGTGGAGGCTGTGGTGGAGTACTACGCCGAGTGCCTGAATCAGCAGCTGGCCGGCTTCGTCAAGCCGGACGCGAACAAGATCGGCGAGCACTGCGACAACGACGAGCTGCGCCGCCTGCTGCAGCTGATCCTCGGCTGCGCCGTCAGCTGCGACCAGAAGCAGCAGTACATCACCAGGATAATGGGTATGGAGGAGACGGTGCAGCGGGCGATAATGCAGAGCATCCAGGAGGTGAACTGCGAGTCTTTCGTGGACGTGACGGACGGCGCTCAGCAGAGACTCTTCGCCGAGCTCCAGGCGGCGGTGGACATGAAGGACCAGCTGGCGCAGCGATGCCACGAGCTCGACCAGCAACTCTCTCTGCTGCAGGAAGAGAAGATCGCGCTAATCGCGGAGAATAAGAAGCTCCAGGAGCGGCTGGACGAGTTCGAGAACCCGGAGGAGTCCGGGTCCATCGTCAAGTACTCCGGGCTGCGGAAGCAAGTGGACGAGTTGAAGGACGAGCTGTTCAAGATCGAGACGTCTAGGGATGACTACAGATTAAAGGTGGAGCTGTTGGAGAAGGAAGTGCTGGAGCTGCAGTCGAGGCAGGAGGATCTGCAAAAGGCGGCTGACGAGTCGAATCATCTGAAGGATGAGGTGGACGCCTTAAGGGAAACCACGGACAAGGTGGCGAAGTACGAGATCATGATAGAATCGTACAAGAAGAAGATGGAAGATATGAGCGATCTTAAGAGACAGATGAAGATACTAGAGGATAAGAACGTCGAGTATTTGCAATACAAGTTGGATTACGAGGAGGAAGTTAAGCGCACGACGATGCTGCGCAATCACTTGGAGGTGTGCAAGCAGCAGCTCACGGAAGTCCATCACAGGCTGGACGAGCAGAGTAACAAGAACGATCGGCTGGAGTTCGAGGGCAAGAAAATGGAGGCAAAGTTGGGCGCTCTGCAGAGGGAGAGAGATCGATTGATCATCGAAAGGGACGCCCTGAAGGAGACGAACGAGGAGTTGAAGTGCACGCAACTGCAGGCCGTCGAGAACATGGCGAAACCCAGTGCCGACAGTACCGGGGTTTCCGCGACGGAGATGATCCCGCTTGAGGTCAAGGAGAAGCTCCTTTGCCTGCAGCTGGAGAACAAGATGCTGAAGATGAAGCTGACCGGCAACGACGACAAACTGCCGAGCGTGCAGGCGTTGCTCGAGGATTCCGAGGAGCGCTTGAACACGCTGCGTGGGCAAAATCGCAAGGCGAATCAGAGGATAATGGAGTTGGAGAACAAATTAGAGGAGGCCATGGGTATTCAGGTCGGCAGCGACAGCAAGAGCGACAACGTCGGCCTGAATCAGAAGATGTTGCAGCTGCAGGACGAACTGCGCAAAGCGCAAACCGACCGAGAACGGCTGACGCTGCAGCTCGAGGAACGTGAGAGCGCTCTGCAGGCGCAGAAGCAGAAGGCCTTTGCTCTTCAGGAGAAGCTCACGCGGAAGGAGTACGAGAACGCCGCGCTCGAGGAACGCCACAAGAAGTACACCGAGAAGGCCAAGAGTGTCATAAAGAGCCTCGACCTGAAGCAGAGCAATTCCTCGCAGAGTGACGTCGTCGTGTTGCGCAACCAGCTGATGGAGCAGCGCAAGATGATCGAGGAAATGGAGCGCTCCATGAAGGAGTCCAGGCTGCTGCGAGACATGGAGGAGAAGCTGATGGTGACCGCCTTTCACAGACTCGGTCTGAATTGCCACAGAGAGGTGTTGGATCAGCGGCTCGCGACGCTCAGTTCGGGACAAGGTCAATCCTTTCTTGCCAGACAGAGGCAACCCTCGACGAGACGTTATCCGCCTTATAACTCGAAATAAGGAGACACGCAAAAGCAAGTTGATTTAACACTTCAGTATTACTACGAAGTGTTTAATTGATCATTTGAGGCAGTGTCAACAGTGCGATAAATGTGCTGTTGAACATATTTGAATTCATGAACTTAACACGATATATTCACTTAACAGATTTATTCAACCGTTGATTTAATATTTAGCGTCATTTTTTTTAACTCATAGATAATATTAAAAGTCACATTTATCTCCCTGTTACAATTATCTCAATTGATACTATTTCATTCGATGTAGATACAATTGAATGATTCAGAACAAAAAGATTAATTTTTTACCAAGTCTTGTAGAATTAATAATAGAAACTGTGTTTACAAACTTAACAAATAAGACCCTCTTTAATTATTTTATATATATTGGATACAGGTATATCCAGCCAATTTTTTTGTCTTCCTGTAAAATCATCAAAGATTTAACAGTCGATTTCAGATTTTTATTCAAATGTAAACGAAGATTTTCTAGCTATTAGAGATGTGCCAACACACATGTTCCTATATCTTTAACGAGTTTGTAAAAAAATAAAAGTAATAGCACGAATATCTCCAATAGTTAGAAAAGCGAACTAAATTGTATATTTCCAAGATTGTATCTATATCGTAAATGTTTATCATTATTTTAATCAGGTTCAATACAAAAGATATGTATTAAGTTGTAAATAAGATTATAGATACTGGAATATTTTACGTCTCGCGATAGGCTAAATATTACGCAAGATGTTGAATATTCTGTAGTATGAACAGATTTTATCTCATATAGAGATATTTTAAATGCTGATAAAGAACAAATTATTATTATTATTTGAAAATTGTGTATACTTACATGTTGATTCTTATTTCGATAAAGTGATTCACGCTAAATGTACATTCATAAACATTGTTATTTGCTTTGTGCAAAAATACATGATGAAACAGTGTAAATAATGTATAGGCCGCTCTATATACACATCTCTCAGATTTGAAAAATATAATATACATATAAATTATATATTACATAAATATTGTAACGTAAAGAACTTATTCGTATATTTATATCTTTATAATCACGCGTTAATATTATGATTAACATTATTTATTTGACATATGTATATTTTATGTTATTAGATATTTGTTTTACAATTTTATTTTACAATTCTACAATGCACATAGCAGCGACGAACAACTGGAAAACCAAATGTATGGAATGTTACATACAGAGACATAATAAATCCGCTATAACATACAACACGATATGGAAGCGAATTTCATTAATATCTACATTTAGCTATGATTACGACGTTTCAGAAAACAAACTATTCGATACTAACGGAATACTAATATTTGTTGAAATTGTTACAATTCATTATTAAATTATCTTATTGGCAAGATTGATTGTTCGACAAATTAGTTATGCATGTCTTATACGTATTTTATCTATACATACGAGTATCTCCTAATTATCTAATAAGAATGAATCTATTTTACATATCATGTTTATACAAGAGAAATATGAAAAAGAATCTGTACAAATAAAAATTTTAGTAATTGTTCAAGCGTTTCAGTATTAGATCTTGTTCAGTTTACATATTTTAACGATTTAATTCTTTATTATTTTTGTTTTCTAAAACATCTTATATAACTAAAAGTATCTATCTCCCTGAGTTCCACGGTGTAAACGTGTCAATAAAACAAAATTTGTATTAATTTTGACATAAGTTTTTACACATAATTGTCTTTGTTTAATCGCTTGACTAGTTCCTACATATAATTATAAACTTACATGTATAACTGGAAATTTATTATCAATTTAATTTTGTTGACGCAAATATAATTTAATTGCTGTAGTAATTTGGCAGATAAACAAATTTACAAAATAGAATAAAATTACCTGAGACCTAAAATTATATTATAATGGAAAGTTGATTTGAAGCAAAATACTTGCAGCTTTTCAGCATGTTCACTGACACTTATACTTATTGGAATAATTCAATTGTTTCTAAGATTGAACTGCTGATAGATACATTTTTTCTATCATAATGTCGCGTTCGTTGTGCAATTTGTCAACAAACGTGGATACTTTACTGTTATGTACAATTGGTTTTAAATTGTTTCTTATTTTTTGCAAATCAGGATAACATTTCTGATAATAAAAAATTGCACTGAGAAAATCCCATAAACTGAATTCAGGCCACAATACTTCGGTAAAGTAGATGCAAGTGTTGGAAATCTAAAAAAAATTTGGATAAAAAATTTTAAATGCAGATTTTCTGTTTTGATGAATTAGAAGACGAAATATATTCAAGTCACAATGAAATACGTCTTCTTACTTGCCACATGAGGAAGTCGCTAATTCGAGTCTCTCCGGAAGTACGAATTAATAAATCTGGATTTGAAGATTTGTAGGTGTACAAACAGTCAGTAATCAAATCTTCATCAATATCTTCTGGTAAGATATCATTATGCTTTACACCCTTGGCTATATCCTTAATTGCATGAGTAATTTCATCCCTTGCTGCAGAGATTAAAAAATATAAAAAAATATAATTTTGAAAATTTTATGTATGTATAGGATGTCCCAAAATTTGCGAATCAAAATATCATAGCAAGAAAACCTTCGAAAAATTAAGTAAAAAAGTATTTATAAATTTCTCTTTTAAGTAATAGTTTTTAAGAGTTTAAATTTAGCCAATTATAGATTACGCTCGTGAAATGCGCAATAACTAGTCACTAACACTATCGACGCGCTATTTATAGAAATGTTTCCATTTAATTATAATCTATAATTGGCCCAGTTTGAACCATCTGAAAAACTACTGCCCTAAGTAAAAATGTACAAGTAACTATACTTAATTTTTCGAAGACTTTATTGCTGACATTTTGATTTGCGAATTTCGGGACACCCCGTATAACGTTTAATATTTTGAAGTAAATTTTTATTCACATTTAGCATAAAATGTAAACATCGAGTGTGAGCATAAATATGATTTACAGTAATTATACTTACATGTATAAGGGAAAGCAAGATTTAAAACTGCTCTGTTATTTTCTCTAGTAACGACCATAGCTTCAGCAATTAATTGGCGTAAATCTTCTGGAAGCCTGGACATATTGCCGTACACGCGAATGCATACTCCAACTTCCATCAATTTGTCCCTGGAAATTATTTACATTTGTAACAAAAAAAAATCTACAATTGCGCTGCGACGCCTGATTTAATATATCACGCATACTTCTCTTCTAGGAGACGCTTGAACTTCTGTCTGGCAAGGTCCATGATATCATCAACTTCCTCTTTGCTACGTTTGAAGTTCTCTATGCTAAAAGCGTAAACTGTGACCTCTTCAACACCAAGATCCATGCACCAGTTCAACGTCTCCGACATTTTTTCAAACCTGTCGCAAATGTAGCGTGAGATACGAGACGAATATAGATAATGTCTACAAAAACTCTCTTCAAAGATACGCACCCTTTTGAATGTCCCTCCCCTTTTCTCATTTTCTGCTTATTCGCGTAACGTCTATTACCGTCCATGATAAACGCCACGTGTCTGGGCACCCTGCCGGTCTTTAGGATCCTTAAAGCCAGGGTTTGAAACCAGTTCGTGGTGCGTTCGCATATCCAGGACATCGTTTACTCCGAATTTCACGTACGGACGTGCAAAAATGTACAATTTACCCCTTAACTGATTCCTCGTCGAAACGTTTCCGTTCGCTGTCCAGTAGCAGTCAATATACTCGACGGCGAGCGCGCACCACGTATTTACAGCACTCGATCGCGATAGTGACAATTATCAGCTGCCAGTCATCGTGTAACCTTCGTAACGTAAATGAAACTATTACAATAAATTGTGCCTTAGCTTCCGCGTTGTCTTCGCAGTTGTCATTATACGTGTTATCTATGCATCGCAAACATAATTTCGACGATACGTTAGGTTATCCTCGAGGCTGTCCTCGCTGCCGCCTCTTAACGAAACGCCGACAAGAGTGGGCGGCCACAACTTATTTGCGGACTCTGTCTTTCTTCACTCTTGTTTTCTCTCTTTCTCTCTCATCTAAAGCCCAAAGAAACTATATCGTAATATTTGTGGACGGGCATTTTCTCTCGCGTCGTCAAATCTGAATCGAGCATCAATGATTGCCCCAGCGTCGCCGACATTCAACACGTATACGACATACGCGCGAGCATGCGAGGAATGCGATCCCTCGCGACGCCCCATCCTCCCGTTCGTCCATCGCGGTCCGCCATGTCAGCGATGAACTCACGTTCACGTGAAGTGAGTTGCAGCACTTCGCAGTGCAGGCGCGTATCGCGAAGGTAGGACACCTAGCGACGGTGGATCCGAATGTAATTGCATATGTTGCATATTCCAATTTTTTACAAAGCGGATTCATCGCTTATCCATTACATGTAACACACGTGTGTGTATGTGTGTGTGATAACAGATCTGCGTGTACTTACATTTTTACACTTAGAATTTTCGCTTTCTCTCATTGATATCCAAATACATATTTATCTCAATTTATTTTGTTTTAAACGCAAAAAAATTTCTTTCAGGCTTTTAAGCAATATGACAAATTTAATGTGTGTATAACATATACATATATGTGTGTGTGTGTATGTGTGTGTGTGTACACATATCATATATATGTACGCGCATCGCACGCCCTCACATGGCATACTTACACGCGTATTACACGTGCCGTAATTCTGTCCTGCATTTTCGCGATCGCGCGTTTTCATTATTCCTCTCCTTTCCCAACATTTTACTTACCAACGTGCGGTTGCAAAAAAATAAGGAGGATACATGTATATGTCCCGATAAATAAACCTTGTTCTGTAAATTCACGCATGAACTAATAAAACTAATTCATTCTGCGTCGGTTGTCGAGAATGAGAACACAATCGCGTGTCTGCAGCCGACGCAATAAATTACTACACCTTACTACTCGGATCGATACGCGCGTTGCATTTCCTGATTGCGGGTCAATGCGATGATCTTTTTCGATTTACGGATATCGATTGGTTGTACATCCGAGTGGCTGTGCGGATCGAAGATGTGTACGGGTATAAGACGAGTAACGTGAGCGATAACAATTTTCTTTTACATGTAATTTTAATACATAATTTTTCGCTACTTCTCTCGCGATCTTCGTCGATCATCGCGCGCACGAACATCATCGAACGTTTTTTTTCTTAGCTTTTGGATTCGCTCTCACAACGGAAATGTTACATTTCAGGTGGCATCGCTGGCGAATCAACGTAATATTTGTGTACTTATTCACGTCAGTGAATACTTTTTCACTACCCCTCGAGTTTCTGTAAAACATTTACTGCACGATGTGCAATTTCGTCTTGCGGAATCCGCGGATCGAGGCCTGAGGTGCAAAACACCTTTCAAGCGTGCCGCGCTCAATGGTGGATTCATCGTCTCGCCGATAGGTTCCCGGATGATGTAATCCGGATGTTCGCCATGTTCGCTGCGACGATTGTGCGACGCATGAGATTTTTTCGTACGGTCTTGCGGAGTTCGTCAGGAACACGGCGATCGATCGTTCGATCACGCGCGGAGAATCCCGCACTCACGGCGGTAACGGCGAAAAATTCCCGGGCGACGTGACGGCGTGAACTCGCCGGGGCACCGCGCGGCGCCGCTTACGCGCCTGTCCGCTGTACGGCGCGGCGCTCCGCCATTGGGGGACTATTTCGCGTCGGGTAGGCGAGCTCGCGTGTGCGCGTCACGGTCTCGGACTAGAGAAAATGAACTCCGCGGTGGTTAGCACGGCGCTACGAGCCGTAAGCCCGATGTTCCGTCGTCGTTTCTGGAGTAAATAGGAAATCGGTCGGATCAGCCGGGATGGAGGGCAGCGCGTCCGGGAACGTGTCCGGGATCACGCCAGGTAAACGCGGAATCGCGCCGCAACGGAATCGCGTGCGACACGGACGAGCGATGTGCTGTGCCGTCCACGCCGTACGTGCCGCCGTTACTAAAGCGCCCCGCGCATCTCTTCTCTTTTTCCAGAGCTGTACTTCCTGATCGCGAAGTTTCTCGACGCGGGCTTCTGTCCGGAGGCCGCGACGGTAAGTAGACACGATAACCCGGGCCGCGGCTCGTGTAACGCGTACGAGCCCAGCGAGCGCGTCGCGCGAGCACTCAACGCGCTTTGTTTCAGGTGCTGAAGCGGGAATTGGAGCGTACCAAGGTAAGCCGTACGGCGGGCCCGACACTGTATACAACGCGTCCCGCGGACCACATGGCTCGCACGTGGTTTCTGCTTGTCAAAACATTAGAATCTCAAGGTCACTGACCTTGGTCGGCCGCGAGGTATCGCGGCCGCTCGCGGTGCCCGATCGGCGATCGCCGATCGAGCCCGCCGATCGATCGGCATTGGATTTTTTTTTCCCCTCCCTCCCCTATACGATCATCCCCCGTATAGATTTTAGATCACGCCTCTTGTTTCGCAGGTACTGCCGTCGCGACGCGACTGGGAGGGCAACGTACACAGTCAGACGTTCGAGGAGCTGGTGAGTGTGAGCATGTTACCGTCGCGCGACATGGCGATCGGCAACGGCGGGGCGCGAGCGTGTTGGGGCCCCCTCGGGTCACCGCGCGACGCGAGTCCCGCGGGGAGACTCGGGCCGCGTCGCAAGGTGGTTCGATGAAATAATGCGCCGAGCGCAAGCCGAGTACCCCCGTCGATCCGCGGGGGGTTGCTCTACCCCCTTTTGATCCCACCGCCTGCCTTCGCCGTGATTCCTCTCGCGTCGCTCGACGCTCTTTCCCTCTCTGTCGCACCCACGCCGTGACCGTTCGCCACGGTTCGCCCCACCGCCGCCGCCCGTCGGCCAATCGCTGCGCGTTTCCGGCCATTTCGCGTGAGCTGATCAATGAATATAGACGCCTGCGGCTTGTTTGTGAAGTGTAGCCGAGTGTAGTCTCGTGCGCGACGAGCGAGCCACGTCGATTGGCCGGCGCGTTCGTAAGCGAGTACCGATTCGCCAGACGTAGAGAACTACTTGATTGTTTAAATCTTTCGCGCGAATGTTCAGTGCGACGATATTATTAAAATCGAACGATCTTGAGCGCTGACAATTCGGGAACATTAATTTCCAATTATATACGGTACTTTTTTTTGCATTAAATGAAATTAATCTTGGTCGATTCTCGAGTTTTTACACGTTTAAGCATGGTTCTAAATTCTTCATGCTAAAGCCCGTGGCACATAGAAAAACATAAAGCAGTAAGACGTAAGCGGTAAGCAAATCGGTCAATTCACTTACTGCTTACGTCTTACTGCTTTACGTTTTTCTATGTTCCAGCTGGGCTTTAGCATGAAGAATTTAGAATATTATATTTATATTTTTAGATATTGAAACTAAGTCTACGATTTCTTGTTGCGAATATTCTGCGAATTAATTCCAACATCCTTTAACATGACTCTGTGCATTGATTTTATAGATACCAAATTTTTACATGTCTAATATTTGTTGATTATTTTATAGCGATTTATTGAGAAATTATGTAAATCTTTTTAGGAGAAGAGATACCCCCACATTGGGTCGAATTACTTGTTGCAAATATGTGCCAGAATAGGACCAGTGTTGGAGAAAGAAGTGCCACCATGCGTTCGTGGAGTGACATCGCTTCTGGGTGCGGGCAGGCAATCCTTGCTGCGTACCCTCGACGGTATGAAAACACAAAAGTCAACATCAGTTATACTCTTTAGGCTCGGTTTCACAATTCGCGATTAACTCGAAGTTCAACTCGCTCTTTCTTTTTCTAATCTAAGAATTAAAAAGAGATAAACAGTAAGTTAAATCGAGATTAAAGTTAATCTTACGTTTGTGGAACCGAATCTTAATATAGTTGATATTTTCTGGAGTAATGTACATTTACTTTTGAAAGATACGTCAAATGTCATTTGTAAAATTCTGTTTCTGCAGATGTTACGCATCATACGTACAGAATTTTCGATTATTCCGGAAGATTCGATGGAAAACCTTTCCTGGAACTGGCCGGTAGCTTGTCAGTACCTAACATAGGTAAGAGAGCTCGAGAGTTAGTTATTTGTCACGTGCATTCTTGACCAATATTCTAATACTTATTGCTTTCTGTGTAAAATATCGATATATAATTTTATCGTGCTTATCTTTTTGCCCGACGTAGTACGTGTACTTCAGGGACGTGAGAATTCGGGCCCTTTGAGTCGGCGACAGGCAATACCGACCAAGTTCTACAGCAAAATGAAGTTGTATCGGCATACGCTGGGTCATTTATCCGCGGTTTACTGCGTGCTGTTTGATCGCACCGGTAAATACATTATAACCGGAGCGGACGATTTGCTGGTCAAGATCTGGAGTTCCATTGATGGACGTTTGCTCGCCACTTTCCGAGGCGCGTCCGCGGAAATTATGGACATCGCAGTGAATTTCGATAATACTCTGTTGGCGGCGGGCAGTTTAGATCGAGTGATACGGGTCTGGTGTTTCCAGTCGATGTCGCCTGTGAGTACGCCAAAGCGACAATATACGCACAAAAATGGAATCTCTTTTGTATGTATACGAGAGTTATATAATTTATTTGTAAATTATATTTTTCTCACAAGGTGGCAGTTTTAACCGGGCATTCAGGCATGATCACGTCCATCAATTTTTGTCCGATAGTATGTAACGACGTTTACTATTTGGTCTCCACCAGTACTGATGGATCCGTAGCTTTTTGGTCTCACACAAAAAAACCGAAGGAGAGAGCGGTATTCCAGTAAGTATAGCTGATCAATCATATATGCAAATCTTTATTTTATACGTTCTTTTTATGATATCTTATTTTCACAACTTTTATAAATATTTTTATGTAGAACAATTGTCATTTTTAATTTTTGTTATAGAACAAGGCCCATTCAGTACCATGAGAAAATGAGGCCAGGCCAGGCGCAAATGATTTGTGCCTCCTTCAGTCCCGGGGGCGCATTCATGGCAGCCGGCTCCGCGGATCATAACGTGAGAGTTTATGCGATGTTAGGGGACGAAGGGCCACGCAGAATCCTCGAGATCGAGGCGCATTCCGACACGGTCGATAGTATTCAATGGGCGCACAATGGCTTGAAATTCATTTCTGGTTCCAAAGATGGTACCGCGAACGTATGGCATTTCGAGCAACAGCAGTGGGTACACAAACAGCTGCTCATGACGACCAAGCTCCCTGGGTGTGTTGCATTTTTATTTGGATTTACTTCTGCTGAAGAATTTTAATACAGTATGTGTTAAAAAATTTTTCTTTTTCTTTTACAGAGAACCAGAAATGGATGATGACACGAACAAGAAGGCGAAAGTAACCATGGTTTGTTGGGACGTTAGCGACGAATTCGTTATAACAGCAGTGAATGATTACACGTTGAAGGTGTGGAATGCAAAATCGGGTGGATTAGTGAAGGTTTTGCGAGGTCACAAAGACGAGGTCTTTGTGCTGGAATCGCATCCAATAGATCCCCGAATGATCCTCAGTGCTGGCCATGATGGACAACTTATAATTTGGGACGTATTGAATACAGAGCCGATGGTGTGTTTCCAAAATTTTGTTGAAGGCCAGGGAAATTGTGCTGTTTTTGATGCGAAATGGTCGCCCGATGGTACAAGGCTCGCCGCGACAGATTCTAATGGGCATCTTTTGATGTACGGATTTGGATGTTCGGTCGAGAAACTAAAAATTGTAAGTTTTTATTTACATCATTATTACATTTACATCTTGTATTATAGTTTTTCCAGATTATTTCAATTTTCTAAATTATTTCCAGGTACCCAAAGAACTGTTCTTCCACACGGATTATCGGCCTTTGATAAGAGATGGAAATAATTATGTTCTGGATGAACAAACACAAACTGCGCCGCATTTAATGCCACCGCCATTTTTGGTTGATATAGATGGAAATCCATATCCGCCAGCGTTGCAGAGACTAGTGCCGGGAAGAGAAAATTGTATGGGCGAGCAATTGGTACCAAATATTGCAGTTGGCGCAGGCGGTAAGATAAAAATTTATACAAACGATGCTCTAAAACAAATTACAAATCTTAAAAAGTTCTAATTATTAAGACAAATGTTAGTGTTCAATAGCAAGAACATTTTTTTCAATTTTTCTTTAAATTTTTTTGAGATTTTTTTTTTAAACAAATGATTGCGTTGTAATTGTAATGGCAAAAAATTTTTAACAGGCATGCAAGAAGTTATAGAAGGTCTTCCGGAACAAGAGCCAAGATCAAACATTGATCGATTAATTGAGGCTCTTGCTCAAAGACAAAATATCAATGCGGATGGTGAAGCCATTGCCGTCGGTGCCGGCGAAGATAGGGATAATAACGTCGCGGAACAACCGATTCGTCAAATAGCGAGTCCCCGTGCGAGTAGAGCTGGTTTGAGGAGAGAGGGCAACGTTGAAGGTGTTCGGCAAAGCAGCGGTAATTGGCAAAGGGATAACACCACCCCGTGGAACAAGCCTATGCTCGCGCGTCCCATGAATCCAGCTGCAAAAGACACTCAACATAAAATAATGTAAATATTACGCAAGACTCATCACTTATATTATTTTTTCTCATATTATTTCTCTCTTCTCTTCTCTTTTCTTATATTACTTCTCATTGAGTCTGTTACATTATTTTTAAAAATAATATAAGATAAATAATATCAGAACGGTTATAAGTTTTGTAAGAACTTTAAATGAGTTGATCAATTCTTTATTCGTGATACAAATTAACATGCTGAATATAATGCTAATATTAATATGAAAGGAGAATGTATTGGTTCTCGAATTAATTTACGTTCTGTATGTTATCTGTAAAGTCAAGCGATGGCTGATATGGAGTTAGAAACCTGGCGGCGGGAAATGCGACGGCGACCACAGCCTACCTCGAGCACTGCCACTAATCAAGGCAATATAGGGAATAAACTCGTAAATCGCAATCGTAATAGAACTAGGCACGGCTATAGAACTAGGGCAACGCGCGAAGAAGAACAGGAGGATGAAGACTATGAGGTACCTCACAGAAGCCGTTATTTAATACTGTTAAATATCAATGCCTATTTCCACCAATGTAGATTAACTTTAATCTCAGCTCAACTTACTCTTCATCTTTTTCATCAGTTCTAAGAATTGGAAAAAGATGAAGAGTAAGTTAAACCGAGTATTAAAGTTAATCTTTATTGATGAAAACGGGCATAACTCGTGGCGCTCATGTTTGTACTGTTAATGATGAATTGGAGACGCGTGATCGACTGAGCGTCGTAATATCTTGCGTTTTTATAGAACGGTGGCACGTCAGCGAGTTCGGACAGTAACAACAGCAATGATTCCACCGCTCACGAGGAGGATATGTGCTCCGACAGCACTACAGACTCCAGCACTGAGTATTCCGATTGGATCGCGGATCACGGACTGAATTTGGAACCGCCCAAGCGCAGTAAGCGGAGACCCGTGAAAAAACGGTCTGTTACACCTCCGAGTGAGACGGACAGACGGCGCAGCAGGCGTCCTAAGAAAAAAGTATTTTTTTTTTTTACAGTTATTACGTTAATCTTCTTACGTTAATTTTAATTTGGCACTTTCTAAGTATTCTGTCATCCAGCAGGCAATACCAATAGCTAATGGTATTCGTGAAGTTCCTGAAAGTTATCGTCCATCAGAGTGGCTTACCGAAGTGATACCGAGGAAAGCCCCTTATTACCCGCAGATGGGCGACGAAATAGTATATTTCAGACAAGGTCATAAATTCTATTTAGATGCAATTAGGAATAAAAAGGTTTATGAGCTTAGTCCGCGGTGCGAGCCATGGACCAAGATAAATATTAGAGTATGTTTACTTTATTCTAGGGGTTTTTAATTATAATGGGACTGGGATATTTGACATTAAGATCTTTAACGCTGAGAGAGATGTATGCAAATACATATATACTAATCAGAAACCGTTTATATTTTAGGCACAAGAGTATGTAAAAGTAGTGGGTATTAAATACGAAATACGACCGCCTCGTTTGTGCTGTTTGAAATTAGCATTAATGGATGATGATTTTCGGCTTACTGGGAGGAATTTTACCATCAAGTACCACGATATGGCCGACGTGTTAGATTTCCTGGTGTTGCGTCAGACCTTCGATTCAGCGTTGGCGCGAAGTTGGTCTGAGGGAGATAAATTTCGTTGTATGATCGACGACGGTTGGTGGATGGGTCAGATCGTTGGAATGGAGCCGTTAGACGAAGAGTTTCCGGGATCGTTCTTTATGTGTTTCCGCGTCAGATGGGACAATGGGGAATACGAACGAATGAGCCCTTGGGATCTCGAGCCTGTTGACGAAGATAGTAAGCTCGTTTAATTCAATCGTCAAAGTTTAATTTCAAATTTTAAAGAGCGGAACTGTAGAGATAACTTTGACATAATATTTCAATGTGACTTTCTGTCGAAATTTGAACTTAAACTTATTTCAATATATATATATAGGTATATATATATATATATATATATTGTTAAACTTTTTAATTGTGCTACATACGCTAATTACTCGTTTAGGGGTGCCCACGGAAATCGGTGGCGCCGTTCCTGTCTTACCGGAGGAGAGACAAGCGATACTGTATCAACCCCACTCGGAGGAGTGGCCCATGGGCGACAGAGAGGCGACTTGTCGCCGAATCATACGAGGCTTGGATCAAGTGATGAGTCTCGCGATCGCAGAGCCATTCGTAGTGCCGGTGGATCTCAGTCTTTATCCAACTTACGCGTATATTGTCGAGTACCCGATCGACTTGTCGACTATAAAGGCCCGTTTCGAGAATCATTTCTACAGAAGGATCACATCGGCACAATTTGATGTTAGATACTTAGCAACGAACGCTGAACAATTCAACGAACCGCACAGTCACATAGTAAAGAAGGCCAGAATAGTCACTGACCTTTGTCTGCGTATAATAAAGTAAGATATATACATTGTGCCAAAAATTGCATTTGCAGAATCTTTTCGTGTAACTTCTCTACTTAATTTGAATGACGTTTTGCACATAGGGAAACCACCGATGTCGATGTTCCGGCGGTGTATCATCAGTTGAACGACACGTACCACTCCTCTGAATCGGAGGTGGATGTAGAGGACAAACCCTCGACGAGTAAACCAAAATCCACGTCGAATAAGAAGTTACCTATGCAGGAGTTTTCACAAGACTGGAAAGTGGCGTGTCGCCAATTGTTGGAGAGCCTGTGGCAGTGCGAAGATTCAATACCTTTCAGGTAAGTCGAGAGGAGATAAGTTTTGGATAATATTTTTTTTCCCCGTATCTTAAGAAATATGTGACTGAAGAGACACCGATCGTTTCGCAGGGAACCGGTGGACAGATTCGAACATCCGGAGTACCATCAAATAATAGACACGCCGATGGACTTGCGTACTGTCAAAGAGGATTTGTTAGGCGGCAATTACGAGACACCAGTGGAATTTATGAAGGACATGAGATTGATATTTCAAAATAGTAGAAATTTTAATACCAACAAACGTTCGAAGGTAAGTTAATACAACACCTGCTTCGTTCGCAAACGAATCACTCCACATTTCCTTAAACATTCGGTTGTTCACGCAGATATATTCGATGACAATAAGACTTTCGGCCATGTTCGAGGAGCACATGCGTAGGATACTTTCAAATTGGAAATCGGCGCGTAGACGTACTAATAAAACGCATACATGCAATGATAATAAAACAAAAGTGAAAGGAAAGAGGAAGCAGAAAAAGAAGAAGAAGAAGAAGAAGCCCGGTTTAAGTAATGGCACAGGTAAGCGTTTATTTTACTTCCTCGTGTAAACGTGATAAAATACAAATTGTTTTATGTGCAGGACCTTCCAAATCAAAATCTGTTCCTAGCGACGAGGATGAAGACACCGAGGAAGACGATGATGATGACGATGATTATCGGCAGTCGGGTAAAGAGCAGAAAAAGAATGATTTTGACATATCTGCACCTGGTACGCGCGTGTACCTCTTTTTCCAAATTATCACTCTATTATACATACATCGCGAAAGGAGTTTGTCAGATTTTGCAAATATTTTCTTAAGTCTTTTCAATAGAAAATTATTTTGATTTGCATATTTTTGAACTCGAAAAAAGACATTTTCATATTTATATTTTATGTTTTTATGTTTTAAGGGAAGAAAAAAAAAATATATATATATACACTAAAATCAAAGAACCAAATAATTAATTTTTACTAATTTATCATTGATCACAAAGTTTGGCAAGTTCTTCACGATGTATGCCCTATATGGTCTAATTTTCAAATATCAGATAGTCGATAGATCGAGATTGTTATCAACACCGATAATAATCAATACTGCAACCTATTACATCTTTATTATCTTCATCATCTGGCTAGTTTCTTATAATTAAATAATTAATTTTAATTTTATCTTTGCTTTATAGGTCCGTCACGGATGACGAACGGTTACACGAAACGGTCTAGTTCCGGCCCGTCCAGGCCAACGTTGAAATTGCGAATCTGCCGGTCGACTGTCTCGAAGAAACCGAAGGATAGTGATAGTGACGCTAGTGAGTCTGAGGTAACGTCAGACACGGACAGCAGTGACAGTGCCCCTGTCCGAAGAACTAGAGCACGGACAGCGAGGCCAAGTGTTAGTGCCGATAGCGATTCCGGAGACAATTACACGCCCGGCGGTCGCAGCAAGCAGGTTCGCAAGAATCGCGGCAAAAATATTAAGAACGGTAAGCAATCCAAAGCTAAAGTGAAATCGCACGTTATCCCGGACGACGAAGATGACGACGACGAGTACGTTGCGGAGACCAAGGTGAACGAGGACAACGAGGAGGACGAGGAGGAGTTCCTCGCGCCGGAGGACTCCACGGAGGAAGAGAGCGAGGAGGAAAAGATCATCAAACGGGACACCAGGTCGCGGAAGTTGGTGAGCGAGAGTGTGCAGAACCAAAAGTACACCGCTAACAACGGGAAAAACGACAATAGCGACAGCGAGAGCGAGGAGGGCGACGACGACGACGAGGAGGAGGAGCGGGAGGAACGAGAGATGGAGGAGGAGGAGGAAGAGGAGCAGCAGCAGCAGCAGCAACTGCAGCATAACGCTAACAATCAAGACTCGGAGGACAGTGATTATTCGTATAGACAATCGTGCAGACCGTCGCGCTCGAGTCGTCGGAAGCAGTGCAATTATGCGGAGTCGGAGGACGCAACGAGGCAGCGGTACAGCAGCGGCACCAGGCGATCCTCGGCGCGGAAGCGGCCCTGTTACAACGAGATCGATAGCGACGATAGTGCGACGCTGCCGGTGAGAAACCGTCGCAAGATCAAGCGTCGCTCGTACGCCGAGGACAGCGACGAGAGCGTGCCCGAGCCCGGCATCAGCATAAGTAGCCGTGGTCGCATACGTAAAATGACGCCGCGCGCCCGCGCTTACCTTCTAGAATCGCCCTAACGGCATCTCTCTAGGTAAAAAGTTATGTACAAGTTCGACGGAAGAACCGTCGTGAGAATTCTTGAAGACTTTAGTGTCGTGCGCACTGAAAGCTCCGATCACTATCACACGTTCGAGGGAACTCGCCTTCAAAGATGAATCGAGTTTTCGATCGATCGATCGGTCTTCTCGATCTCGCCGCTTGCTTTGTCGTCTACTCGTGTCTGACACTATATTTTCCATCGCGCGTAATCGCGACATTAAATCTCCGACAGACACGGTCCTCGGAGATATATTTGCAGTGAAGGTTGGAGTTGATTTCAAGGCACTTGATTTCCGATTTTTTTTCTGCGCTCGATTGACAAGTTTAACTGTATGAAAAGATTGAAGTCGTAGAGCGATTTAATAGCTCGTTTGCTACTATAAGTACTTCTATTTTTATGAAACGGTTTGTTCTACAAAGAAAGTGTTCTTTCTTTTTTTTTATATTTACCTGTACTGTCGATCTGAAAGATACATTGGCTCAGTGGTACAAACAGAAACAGTGAACGGACACACGATATTTTCCGTATCTTGCAGGTCACCACTCTGTACCGTTTTATTTGCAGGTTCAACCAACTTTAATAACGATAGGCAAATCTGTATAAAGTTTCACCTTTTCCGAAGAGGATTATATTGAAAATTCTATATAATCGTGTTGTTGTACAGGTACGATAATTATCTCTGTTAACCATCTTGAAAGTGTAGAAAACAGGAATGTGGTCTTCAAGAAACGATGTAAATCTACGCTTATACCGATTGCTTCCATTGATTTCAAAAGTTCAGTTGACAAATGAAATTTTCATGCTATAATTATAAAAACAGGCGATATCGTGTTATTTTATAAAACAGTTTTTTCAGTTCTTATTAAAGCAACAAAGGTTGACCGGCACCTATAAAATTTATCAAGTTATCGTTTTAATAGTTCTTCGCAGTATCATTGTAATGGTTACTCATTGAGAGTTTATGAACTCATGTTGAGACCCTTATTTTCTCACTGCAGTGATATTGAATTTGATTAGAAAACTTTTTTTGTTATGTGAACACATTAATAAATAGTCATAATTCTTATCATAAATTCTTATAATTAAAAATAGCTACAAATAGCTATACAAGTTTATAGTTCAAAGTAGCTATAAATAGGTATATAACTATTTGTTGCATTTTCTCGGTGAAGATATAGAACATACTTATGTATCAAGAGAAATTCTATTGGTGTCGCAATTCAATGGAGCTGCAATGAGACAATCAAGAGCCTTTATGCGAATATTTTCTAAACATGTTCCGCGGGAACGTGAATCAGTATTTATTTTACCTACGAAAAATCTTTAAGAGAGAAAAAAAACGTAATATCGTAATATAATTAAATGTGAATTTTTGCATTGCCCGAGAGAAAACTTTATTGTAGTTCGTTACACACACACAATGGTTACCTCCTTAGACAGCGGACTTGTAATTTGCCTTTTTAAGTTATATTAAATGACGTGACATGTACGATAGCGACATGGTTTGTTGTTAGCATACGGAGAGAATTGATTTTATTTTCTTGAATGTGATGAACAATATTTGGGAGTACAACAAGGCATCTTTATTATGTTCTTCTCTTCTTTTTTTCCTTTTTCTTCCTCCTTTTCTCTATGCGAATCCTGCCACGAATTCTCTTTTCGCTTCTCACTTAAGTTTACCGCACATCACATGTAGGAAAGTGAGTCCGCGTGCGTGTAAATATAACACATTGTATCCATTCGCGAATAATTCTTATTTCTTCTTCTTCTTCTTCTTAATATTGACGTTGCATGAGATGAATTGTGTATATGGTCTGTAGTGAAATAACGATTTTTTACATAGAATTTGTACATCTGTTACGGATTTAAGGAAGTCACGCAATTTTAGAATTTTTCACGAAGGCAGAGTAGAGACGTTTTTTCCAGATTTATATGACGCGAATTTAAACGGATCACGCATTACGTAGTTGTATAAATGAATTGTCAGAAGACAGTTGTGCCGCCAGCAGCTAACATCGTTTATCAGAACACATGCACAAACATCAGAAGTCTTGACTGTCTCGAGCCATTGTGATATTAGTTTAAGAATATCAAATATATGATAATGTAAATTATCAATAACTAGGATTATAATCGATATTTTTTTAATGACCTACATAAAGAGAGTCATATCACATGTAGTTTCGATAATACATCCAGCCTGGGATTTAATTATTAATTTAACAATGTTAACTTTGGTCTCACACTATTAATCATACAATAACGATATGCTTCACATGGTGAACATCCAGGAATAATATAATTTCATGTATATAATATATAACTCCGTTAAAGAAACAGGACGTATACAGGACTTAATACGAAATAGTTATGTTTTATGTACAGTTTGACACTTATTCTGTTGTGAAATCAGCGTGCTCTGTTAATATACGGTTCTTTGAAACCCACCGCCACCAATAAAAGGATTAAATTATTTTATATATGTCTACTTGTGGATTATTTATGCCATTAATCTTGAAACTTTTATAAGAGATATCAGTTTTTTATAATCTTTTTGAAAAATTTCCATGTCCCATTTAAATTTGTTTTTAAATTTGAATCACTCAAAATTAATGGCTTATTTACATTAAATTTTTAGATATAGAATTATTTGCACTATATATTTTATGAATTCTAAATCAAGCTTCAACAAATTGCATGCACGTTTATGAATTTACAGACTTGTTATGAAAAACTAGGAGGAAGATTGATTGATGAGCTAGGTTCTAGGTATACAAGTATACAATTAACGATGTAAGACTTTATTTTTTTCTAAGTCAATTATAATAAGTTATTATCTTTATAATAAGGATATTTACAAACATTACGGGGCAATTTGGAAATTAAAAAAACACATTTCCCAGCTCTTGCGTATTCATAATGTACGAAATATTTTATTATAATATTTCGCCTATCTGTTACATCTCTAAATTGGCAATACGAATATTGTATGAAGAGATGCTTAAACTCGACATGGTCTCTAGTTTCGATAATTTATAATTTTACAAAATGGCAGCCATATTTTCGTGATTATGTAATGAAAGTGTAACATTAGGATAATATGGATAAGAGCGACTTTTCCAGTCACATACAACTCGGTTCTTGCGATTTCGAACGTTTCCATTATCCGTACAGCTTTGCTAAGCCTATCTATTATTTGTCTATATATATCTAGTTTAATATAAAAACAATATCTCAATATTGCAGAGCAACTTATTCATCTAGAACGAGATGTCATTAAATTCGGGAAATTGCGCGTTTTTTATTCCGCGAAAGATAACTAGAGGCTGTTGGAAATATACGCGTAACATCATCCTAAAACTGTATTTTCAAAAGCCTAAAAGTTAATATTACATGGACTTTGATTCACTCTCAACAAAAATAGAATATAAAAAAAAAATGTAAATTTTTCAGTAATTAAAGTTCCGAAATGCAGAGGTCCGTAAGTTGTCGGATCTATTTGGACATTTCAGCTTCAGAAGAAAAGTTTTTCAGCTAAAGAGGAGAAGCTTTGCTCAGTGGACGCTTTCAATGAAGTCAACTTGCTATTCCACGCTCGGGTCCATTCGTAATCCGTATACTTGATCGATCTTATCCCACGGAATGCCATAATCTGCCGAGAGGTACTCAGGCGGAAGATGAATACTGTTCCTTAAGCCTATGGAATTCAATTTCCTTCTGCAAGTACTCCTTGACGAAGGGATGTTCCAAGTGGGAATCTTTCAGCTGACTCAGGTAACGATTCGCCACTTCCGGCGGTTTGCCCATGTGCTGCGAGAGGACGATCATATTGATCAACGTATCTGGATTATTGCTATCCTTATCGAGAGCCTCTTGCAAGGCTGTCTCCGCCTCCTCGTACTTCGCTTGTCCGATGAAGCAAGTGGCCTGGCCGTTCAGCAACATGCTCGTGCTGGAATGCTTGTCGATCATTTCCTAAAATGATTTAACAGCTTTGTCGAGAAATATCAGATAATTTTTAGGTATGTAAAGAGAAAACGAAAATTCGAATGTAAAGTATTCGTGCTTTCCGTTCCAAAGAAAAAAAAAAAAAAAAGAGATCAACGTCGCGATTCGTCTTCCCTCACCTGAAAGATGTAATAAGCATCCTGCAGCTTGTCGCCACCGTTGCTGATGTTTATCCACGCCTGAGCGAGCTGAGTCAAGGTGTCGTCGTCGTCCTTCTCCTGCATCGCCTTGAGCTCCTTGCGAGCCAGATCCAGACGGTCCATCTTGAGGTAGATCTGCAACGTCAGCGCCATGCACTCGAGGTTGTCGGCGGCGCATATCACCCGGTGGGCGGCCTCCAGATTCTTCTCGTGGTAGTAGATGGTCGCGGCCACGATCAGGAGGTTGTGGTTGTCGTAATTCACGTTCTTGGTCTCCTTATCCAGCTCGGCGACTATAGCCTCCCGGCGCTGCGGATTGGCGAAGTAGTCGGCCAGGGTCTTGAGCGGCTGCAATTCCGGCGGCGACGAATTGTTGATCTCGTCCAGCACCACGCGGAACTTCCTCTGCGCTATGTACGCGCGATAGAGGAAGACGTCACGCTCCATGGCCACTTCTGGCACGGACGTCTGCGGAAGGTGGCGAAATCTTATGTTAGTACAATTGCGAAACAGAGTTTATACTTCGCAAACCAGGCAATATATATTATTTAAAAAACTCCGTACGATATATTCATTATAGAATTATTATACTTTTCTTTCGTATGTAGATTCATAGATTCATTTGGAGACAGACTTTGCAGAGACTCGATTAAAGAGTTATTTATCACCTTCAAAGTCTTGCCTCAATATCTGAAAGTTTAATATTTTGACAGCGACACTACCGAGTCAAAGTTCCATTTGACTTTTAAACACAACATAACATAAAAAATTGTGTGACGTGTATCCTATTGAATCTGAAAGACTTTCATCAGAGAAACGTCGGCATTTGTTAGGAGGAACGTTAATGACAGCCGCCCACGTTGGGGGGTTGAAAACGGAGCAGCGCGTGGCATCGCGTCTCCGCGGGATGTCACGCACACGGCCCGAATCGGATAACTTCACCTTGATCTTCTGCGCCTCGTTGATGCATTGCTGATAGTTGCCGATGTAGAAATTATTTCTCACGTTGAAGAGATCGTTGAAGTCCTGCTGACGTGCCATCTTGTCGCTCATTGTCGTCCCGTGGCGGTGGAGCGCCGATATAGGCTATGTTGCGACATAAACTACTAGTCTTGGGAATACTGCCACTACTGGCACTTGGCAGTACTGAACGATTATTCCACGATATCTAGTTATCAGCGCGTGGCGCGCATTGCATCTAGTAACATCATAAATGATATAAAAACATTATTATTACTCGGGCCTCTAAAATGACGATATAAATATTGTAATGATTAAATAAATAATATAAATTATATAAAATGTATATTTACATATTATTTAATGTATTATATATTATATTATTTATATATATTGTAGCATTATATATTATATGATTTTATCAGAGTGACTTCGATTAAACTTAATTGATTAATTTAATTGGCGATTAATTCAATCAAAATTTTTATACAATTCGTTGTTCCTGTTCTAATCTTTCTGTCATATATAAATAATAAGAAATTAATAATTCTATCTTATATTGATAAACAGTACCGACGAGAATCGAAATACTACTAAAGGTACACCCTTATGGGAGTTATAACGCGTGGCTGTTAAGTAATTGCTAAAATTTAAGCAATTTGCCCAGGGCTGACAGCGGTCTTTAACAGTATCTCGTCGGTGATAAATATAGTAAAGACATTGTCATTTTTAATCGTAAATTTAAGTTAAGTTTAGTTTCTTGCTCCGATCTTATCAGATTTGAAACACCGCGGCTATCGGATGCTGGATGCGCGGCTATTTTCAGTTCAAAGGAAAATAAGAAGGACATCAACGATTTAAGCAATTTTACATCAAAATCTAACCACGATTTAATGACGGGCATTTGACAATTAATTAAAGTGACATTTTTTATCAAGAATTTAGAGCTGAGGGAAACATGAATTTCGTCGAGTCGAGAAACCGGCATCATGAACACGGACATTCTAGAAATTCGAATGACGAAGGTAATTTTAATTGAAAAATATTTATTATAGTTCATCTATTAAGTTATAAAATAATTGTTTATAACATTTGTAATGTTAACATTATTTATTTTATATTTATAATATTTTATCATGTTTACCCTTCGCTATTTTCTCAATTGTATAAATTTGTGCAGTTAGTATAATTATATATATTTATATATCAAATCCTACATATATTTTCATTTTGATTTCATATTGTTTTATATGTAAACTCGTTGAAGAAAACAGAGGCAAAGAAAGACAGAAGGTAAGAATCAAGTGGCTATAAATATATTGATTAATCTGATCAGTTAAGATTACTACTAATATATCTAATATTAGTTTCATTATTTTATAGAATGAAGTAGAATCGCAACGACCCTCTTGGCTTCAAACGGCACGCCACAGCGTCAAAAATCGTTGTCAGATAACGCACGAGATGCGCTTTGGCGAGAATTTGCGTGGCCTCTACAGCGCGCGTTTTTCTAAAACTGGTGACCTTATAGCTACGGGTTTTGGAAACGGCGGTATTCAGGTATACGATTATTGTCTCGGTTTGCGTAGGATTACGTGCGTGATTTAATAAAAATTGGTATAACCTGTCACTTCATTTTTTTGCAGCTTCGAAACGGTGAGACTGGCGATTTGGAAGGAACGTTCAAATCTGGTTTGGAAAGTTCCGTGCCAATTATGTGCTGCAGATTCAATCCGATCCGCAGCGAGATCTTCTACGCCTCCAGTGCCTGCGGAATTATTTTTATGTGCAACACACACACTAAAGATTTTTCTAGATTTGTACTCGGTAGACGAATGATTCTCAATTACGTACGTCGCACGCAGTCTTACTTCCCCATTTATATTTATTTTTATGCAGAATCAAAGAATGAGGTGAATGCGATAGATGTTAGTGTCACCGGAGATTACTTGGTTTCCGGCGGTAAAGACGCAGCTGTTCGACTTTACAACCTACAAACCACTAAAGTTAGCATTATTAAAAATATTATTAAATATTTTAGAATTGTATAGCCTTATAATATGTATTATAGTATATAGCCTATAATTAGCCTAGAATTAGTATATAGCCAATAATAGCCTATAATTGTAATAATTAATTCAATTATAAATGTGACTTTAAAATTTTTGTTGGAATATCATTTGCAACAATAACATTTTTATATGTATAAAAATATATTTCAGTTGATACTAACGTACAAAAGGAAGGAAGAGGTTCTGACAGAAAGTAAAGCCGGAAATTTTCATCGAATGAAAATATTTGCCGCAAGATTTCACAAAGAGTATCCCGATCTAATTATTACTGGCGGCTGGGACGATACTGTTAGGGTAATTCTTGAAAAAATGTAACGATTTATCACAAAAGTATTTCTGTAAACGTAGATACTGACAATTTATTATAATATATTTTTATTTGAATATTTATAAATAGCACAAATATTTATAGATAAGCATACAATACTGCAGTTAAATATTTTTAAATTTAAATCTAATTGTTAATATCAATTAACAATTGAAAACTGTGTTGAAAGAAAAGTTTTTTGCAGATTTGGGATATCAGAGTTCCAACTGGTTCAGTGAGAATTATTAAAGGCCCTCACATATGCGGTGACGCCATCGATATGCACGTAAGAATATTTTTATTGCATATCTGTACGATTTAACATCTAATTATCGACATAATTAAGTTATAAAAATACACTTTTGTAAAATACGTACGTTTCGTTTAGGAAACGCACATCCTTACAGGCTCCTGGATAGTGCGCGATAGTCTGCAAGTATGGGATCTGATGAGTGCGAAACTTATTGAAACAATAAATCCGTATAACAGACCGTCGACTTTGACCGGCGAGTTTCTTTACACAGTGCAATATTTCAATGGGGATCCTCACGGTGATCTCGTTCTGGTTGGGGGTTCCGGTACTGGCGCAGTTGAAGTGATTAGCTTAAGAGAAAAGAAGGTCTGTAATCAATTATTTACGATAAAATTAAATATTTTCAATTAATTTTAAGAAACCAATAATTTTTTTTGTACATTAAAATAATCGTTTAGGCAATCAGTTGTTTCTAGAGACGTTGAATTAGAAAAATAATAATATACTTTTACATAAAAAAAACAATGATAATAATTAATATATAAGTAGATATTACGATGAAAATTCGGATAAGAATTAGGTTTTCAACATTCGATTCCATTCGTCATTTTTTTAAACACAGGTAATGGGAAGCTTCAGTGCAAGCAAGCCAATATTCACTATAGATAGCTACCAAACTGCAATAATATTTGGTGGCATGGAATCTGTATTAAAGCTCGGAAATTATGATTTTACCAATGAAATTGTTAATTCTTATTAAATAATATAATTTCAAACAATATTCTTTCACAATTGCAAGATATATTATTGATAATTCCTATCAATGTAAGTATGAAAATTTCCATCAGTTATTAAGTATTTAAATATATGATAGTAAATTTATCATACACCTTATATCTACTTATACATGAAATTAATTAATTATTTAAAATATTTATAGAACGTATTTTAGAAATCGGACATTTTCTATAATTCTTATATTAAACAAATACTAAATATCTAATTTCTTATTTATATTCATCGTATATTACGTTTATTTGAATAACTGAAAAGATTAGATATATACACGACGTGTGGCGATCGTATGTGGCGCGAGAAGCTGCGCGGCAGCTTTCTGAGAAGCCAAAGATCCATGTTCAAATCCATCCCGAACAATATACTTAATTAACTCTCGATAAAATCGATTTGAAATCGATCGCCACGTATCTGATCTCGGAAGACGTTGATCGAAGCGACTTAAAAAAAACTCAGACAATTGGAACTAATACATCTCCCGTGAATGAATCAATGATTGAAACTGTTTCGCCTTAGAACATATACTATTGGAAGGAGAATTGTCTATACCGTCCGTGCATCGAGCTGAAGCTAACATCTGTGCGAGAGAGAAAGGTATAGGTTCCCATTTAACTGTAATACGCATGTGTCATTCAGCCCCCACTTTGTGACACAAGTATCATTCTGTCTTCGTTGTCATTAAATGTTGAAAAAAAGATAGAATGCTTGTGTCGTTAAATAGAAGGCACACATTATAACTATTACAAGTAATTTTTATATATAAATTTCCAAAGGCAAATTAACACCTAATAATCGCCACGTTCTTGGACAACAATATATTTTGAATTGCGATATCGCGTTTCCTAGTAAATCAATAATTATCATCTCGAAAGAAATGTAAATATTTTACGATTTATGTATGCTTATCTAAAAGCAGATATATATAAAAGTAATTATCTTACAGAATGATTAACTGCA
>NW_012026816.1:2858206-2858798 GCF_000956235.1 Wasmannia auropunctata
AGGATAACACGTTACTTTGCGATTAGACGCTAATTAATATTGTATGTCATTTTCCACTTTGCAGATCAGATCCAGATTATAAATGATCATCAGACATCAGCGATATCAGCAAAATTATAGGTTAGGTTAGGTTAGAATTTAGCTGCATTTCGTTTTATGCATGATGTGCATGATGTATCATTTTATCCTTGTTGTTCACTGAATGTTAAACAAGGCTAAAATAATATATTATGCGTATCACGCGAAACAAAACGCACTTTTCGTGTACGGGAATGTGTAATCGCACTACAGTCACAGTCGTAAACAGCGAGGCCGTACAGCTGTATACATACTTTCCGCACTTAATATAAGACATATATATAATTAAACCACTATAAATTAAACGTTGGGAAAAAAGAGCATAAATGAAAAACAAAAAAAGTTTAATTACAAAAATGAAATTATTGCACAAGAAAGACGCAAGAGTCGATCGGCTGCGTCTTTAAATTGTACTTTTATTAAAGATGAGGCTTATTAAAACTTGGAATAAAATTTTCTCAATTAATTTCCCTCTTGATTTTCCAAATTTTATTTCTACGTTAAATAATTTCCG
>NW_012026816.1:2858818-2865819 GCF_000956235.1 Wasmannia auropunctata
TGGATATTTTGGATTCTGCTCTAAATACAGCCAGGAATGCCAGGATACGTGTGCAAGCCTAGGATCATCGCCAGGTAATTTATGCATGAACCGATAATCAGGGATTAATATCTGCGACTTCGTCGAGCTATCTAAATTTTCAATACGAGAAAGAATCGTGTACGTTGAACGCTGCGTTCCGATTAATTCGCGATTCAGTGGTGAATTTCGACATTTTCAGGTCTTACGGCGTCGATTCGATGGAAAATTCGACGTCGGATACAGTTTTTTGAGAGATAAGACGACAGATTCGTCAAGTGCGATCCGCGCGATCATAGTGACGCGTAGCAAAATGTTACTGTTCCATGAAATATGGCAGATATACGACAGTTTCATTAGGTGACTTTCACGCGAACGTACCTAACCCACGCCACCCACACAGCGGATCTTCCACGAGACGAAAACGTGATACCGATATTATCGACTCTTGAATTCGGTGCATATGGTAAATAGCGTTCCTATGGTAATAGTATAGTTATCTGAGATCGTCGATAACTCATACTGCAGTATTTCACCTCGATCATTTGATAAACAACATACAAGGATGAAATGATATAATCTGTAAGTAGTAAGTACTGCAATAAGCAAACACAACGATTTCAAATTTACATTTTATGATTAATCCAAATTGTCCATATAATAGAAATAAAAAAAATATAGGTATAATATATAATTAAAAATATTTAAAATTTATTATAATTAAACCAAAGCCGATAAAGAAATTAATCATCACAAACACATGGAATTCCTAAGTTCCATGTATTTAAAAATGTATGATGTATGTACAATGTAAAGAAAAAAAGAATTAAGAAAAGTGAAAAACATAAATTCGAAAGTTCAGTCACGATATATTATATTATATTATTTGTAATATATATATTTGTAGTATTAATTGTAATATTTGCCTTTTATATAATACGAAGATTTTATTGATATATGACAAATATTTATAAATTTCACAAACCATTTTTTTTTTGTAAAATATTGCCATACTAAGTTGCTTAAATTCGATCCATGTCTTCGTCATGTGCTAATCACGTTTCAAATGTATGTATGTACATTATACGTTTTGCCGCTATATTAATTAATTATCGACAATATCATATATACGTGACGATTGATACAACTTGCATTTTAGATGTTTACCACCTACTCTTTTATAATATCTTAATATCCAATTTTTTTACACGAATTCATTTGAACTAAAAGGCAAAAATGGTTAATTAATTACTGTATGTACATACAATCATTGTATATGTATTGTTAGAAATGTTGCTTTAATAGATTAATTTTAATCTCAGTTTAATTTACTTTAAATCTTTTTCTAATTTTTATGACTAGAAAAAAAATTATACATTGATAGAAATCGTCATAATTATATGGTAGAAATAGACAATGAAATATATGATACAACGATATTTCGTGTTTCGAATATTTCCGCGATTGCAACTTCACGTGGTGAGCGACGAGCGTAGAACGTAAAAGATCCTAGATGTGGTTGGCCGCGTGGTGTAAGAAAACACCAATGGTTGGCCGCACTGCGCTGCGCTTGTAAGATACGAAAAATCGCGAAAGATGGACGCCGAGAGTGAGAGCATCACTTTTATCTGAACTCTCGTCTTGGCAGCAAAAATGGGCAATCAATTAGTGGGCATCGCGCCCAGCCAAATATTTCCGGTGGAGCACTATCTTACGGATCACAGTGATTTATTATTCGACGTGAAGTAAGTACTCAATTGCGAATCACTACGCCTTACGTGCGTATACGTGTTCTGCCAGTTCTGAGCACTGTCAAGAGTACTGTCAAGCCGCGTGTTCAGGTGGTGTTCGACAATAAAAACAGCCTGTTGCTAATATTTCGCGATATTTCCAATACTTGGACAATATTGACAGACGCATTATGTTTACATGTTTGCACAGTGTTTCGTTTCCTTTTAAATGCCTCTCATGGACATGGTATTGACAAAAATATTACAAGTAGCGCATCAATGATTGACGTGCGTGCGTGTCAGAGAAGTCTACAATATTTGTAAAAATCTTGGAAATATTATTTACGACAAACTAAATCATGAGGGGCTATTCAAGTTGTTGATTCACGATGTTCCTTGTCGTCCACAGTTTAGGAAGCACCAGATTCTTCAAAGTCGCCCGGGCCCGCAGCCTGGAGGGCCTGATAGTTGTAAAAGTGTTTGCCATTCACGATCCAACATTGCCATTATCTACTTATAAGGACAAGCTGGAGGAGATCAGGTCGAAGTTAGCCTCGGCTGTCAACTGCCTACCGTTTCAACGAATGATCGTAAGCATCGTGTGACATAGAAAAACACTATAGAAACATGTATCGCTTATTTGAGCACGACTAGAATTAATTGTGTACTTGAATCAGCTCACAGAAAAAGCAGGCTCAATAATGCGGGAATATGTCAAATATTCTCTTTATGACAGGATCAGCACTAGGCCATTTTTAACAAGCATTGAGAAAAAGTGGATTACTTTCCAAGTGTTGTATGCGCTTAATCAAGCCCACAAGGTACGGTGACAGTGTTGTGAATCATTTAAGAGGGGATAGTCGTTCAAAGTAGTACGCCGCAAAGAGAGAATTCAAAGAAATTATCTAGTTTGACTCAAGTGGCTTATCTCAATTTCTATCTATACTTTCTATAATATATTGTTTCTGATTACAATTTTTTAAGTAAATATTGTTTACAGTTTGGTGTTTGTCACGGTGACATAAAATTAGAGAATATTATGATAACCAGTTGGAATTGGGTATTGCTCACAGATTTTGCTAGTTTTAAACCGACGTATTTGCCAGAAGATAATCCTGCAGATTTTTCGTATTTTTTTGATACATCCAGGAGAAGGTAAAAATCTTTACCCAATCCATTTTCTTTCTTTCTTTCTTTCTTTTTTTTATTTTAATGAAATAATCTATTGATATACTTTCAGAACATGCTACATAGCGCCTGAACGATTTGTGAAAACGCTGTCTTCAGAATTGAGCAATACGTTACTGTTACCGGAACAAGAAGTAAAGACTGGTGATCTGCATCCGATGATGGACATCTTTTCCGCGGGCTGTGCTTTAACAGAATTGTATAACGAAGGACATCCACCGTTCGATTTTTCACAACTCTTGGGTAGGCATATTACACTTTTAAGTTCTCTTGTTTTTTTTTTCTTATTTGACTGCGAATTTTATTTTAATGTGGTAATATATTCAGCATATAGAAACAACGAATATTCTGTGAGCAAGCACTTGGACAGTATAGACGATTCAGGAATACGTGAGCTGCTCGGTTCAATGTTGGAGAGAAATCCGGCGTACAGGAAGAGCGCAGAGATCTATCTGGCTCAAACTCGCGGCACCATCTTCCCGGAATACTTTTACTCCTTCCTCCAGTCTTACATGCTTATTTTCTCCGCCGCTCCGATTTTATCACCGGACGAGAAAGTAGCGCGGTTGAAGAAGGACATTGGCAATATTATCAGCATATTGAAAACGGAGGAAAGTGAACGGATGAAAATAAGCGAGACAAAACCTGCGGAAACCGCGAAATCTGGCCAGTGCGAGAGTAATGTGGAATCGATCAAGGACGATTCCGGCCACAGCGAGGAAAATACAATGGTGGAAGTCGACAGCGATCAGAGTTCCGATAAGACCGATTTGAATCAGATTGACGTGAAGAGCACGGCGCAAGATGGCAGCGATATTCAAGTGGACGCGGAGTCAGATATTAAATCGTCTTGCGAAGATCGCAAACAGACGATGTGCGACGCAGAATCCAAGATCAAGTCAATTTCTGCCTTGAGTGAAACTCTAGAAGGACTCGTTATCATAACTCAACTCGTTACGTCCTGCATAAGAGGCTTGCATTACTCGCAATCCAAGTTGCACAGTTTAGAGATATTATTGGAGCTGGCCGAGAATGTTTCTGACGAGACGATTCTTGATAGAATATTACCTTATATCGTAAGTGTCAAATTAATTTTTATTAATTTTTTTACTTTTACAAAAGTAAAAGTCATTTTACACAAATTTATTGAGCTAACACTGAAGAATTTTTTAAATGAGTAAATTATACTTTTTATATTATTAATTATTGCTTATATATATATTTTTTGAATGTTATTTAGTTCCATTTAGTTCACGATCCGGCGCCGCGGGTGAGAGTATCGGCGATACACACTCTAACGAAGTGTTTACAGCTTGTGAAATTGATACCATCTTCGGACGTAAACATATTCCCTGAGTACATTCTACCAGGTTTAGCGCACATAACTCAAGACGATGCAGTTATTGTTAGGGCAGCTTATGCGGAGAATATTGCGCACTTGGCGCACATCGCTCTGCGTTACTTGGAAAATGCTCATTTGTCTAACTTGGGTAACAAGGAGGGGCCAAAGCCGAGTTACGACAGCGAATTGCAAACCTTGCACGAAATGGTACAGATATCTTTCGAATTTCATAAAGAGAAAACGACTCGATTTTCTGAAATGTTTGTTGTTTGAACTGAAACACTGTCGATTAGTTGAATGATGCGCCTCTTTATCTTTCATTCAGGTCCAACAATCGGTGTCCATGCTGTTAACGGATCCCCAAAATTTAGTGAAACAAACGTTGATGGAGAACGGAATAAACAAATTGTGCGTGTTCTTCGGAAAGCAGAAAGCCAATGATATTTTGCTCAGCCACGTTATCACATTCTTGAACGATAAAGAGGATAAGGAACTGAGAGGCTCTTTTTTTGAATGCATAGTCGGTGTGGCTGCGTATGTCGGTTGGCATAGCAGTCCTATACTAATGCCGCTTCTGCAGCAAGGTCTATCCGATCCTGAAGAATTCGTAACCACAAAGGCCATAAATGCCATGGCAACACTTACAGAATTGGGTCTGCTACATAAATCTGCTCTTTATCAATTATTGTCAGAAACTATGATCTTTTTGGTACGTTATCATGATAGATAAGTGATTGACAAATCTTTGATAATTTTATTTACAGTAATTTAAGTTATAATATATTTAATATTCTTTAATTCTTTTATAAATTTAGAACAAATATTTTTTTATTGACAGATCGGCAGAATCGAAGCCATAGGCTTTTATTAAGATTTTAATAAAGAATATTATTTTTTATTTTAGAATATTATTTAACATTAAAAGAAAAAAAAATTACGATTTAGATATTTAATAAAAATTTTAAAAATTGGAAATAGGTTTTTAAATTTTTATTAAAGAAAAACTGTGACTTAAATTTAGAGGCATCTTGCATATTAGTGTAATTAATTTACATAATCATTATAGGTCCATCCAAATCTTTGGATACGTCATGCAACCGTCGGCTTTATCTCCGCAGCGGCAAGAACTCTAAATGTGGTGGATGTTCAATGTAAAGTTCAAACGATGCTCCAACCATATCTGAAGCACTCATTAATCCAGATAGAAAAGGAGATTCTATTGCTCGAGGCACTTGTTCCGCCCATATCCAGAATAGTATACGATTCCGTAGTAAAATATAACGATGTGGAGGAATTATTCCAAGTGCTTGAACAGAGGCAGATAGCCAGAGCGAAAGCCATAACGGGTGTGGTACCGCCACAATACAACGACATGAGTACCTCCTTAAAAAATGTATGTAACGTTAATTACGTTGGTTAATTAATATATTCAATGTTCAGAATTAAAAAAAAAATTATATATTACAAGAAAATTTCAGAATGAAAATGCTAATTACATTATTTTATTACGTTACATTATTTTATATTGTGCATACACCGAGAGAATTAGAATGAATCGTTTATTATGCTTTCAAAAGACGCAGAAAGATTTACAGGCGATTTTTTTTTTTTTTAGCTTTTTAGGCGACTGAGTTCGGAATCGATGACTGAGGCGGTTGAGGATCAGTTGCTGATTATGAAGCCTCACTTGATGAAGATCAACAAGTATCGCAATTCCGCGGACGCGAAGCAGAATGCTATCAAGTCCGTGGACGGCAAGCTGGAGCTGAGTCCAGTGAAGGACAGGATAAGGCACCACGTCGTCGTGTTATATCCAGATACCAAGGGAGACTTAACCCTGCCGCCTTTCAAGAGGTTGGATCGAAGAACGTCAGAGACCGTTGGCACGTACGCAACGATGAATCAGGAATGGCGCACGATGTTTGCCGCTCAAGATAACGCTCAGGTATCACAGCAAACCGATGATTTTTTTTTGTTTTCTACATCCTGCTAATTATATTGTTTGCAATAATTATTATTGCATTATTGGGACAGCACGCTATTGTCAAAATGTCGGACATGACTGGAAGCAGCGGCAGCCCCAGCCAGAGCATACACAGCGGGGACATCCATTTATCCCCGCATCACTGCCTATCAGATATGACCAGCATTAATTCCCTCATGAACGATCATTCGCTTCACGAGCGGTCTTACATACAATGTAAGCGAAATTAATGTAACTGTCGAAATAGTAATTTTATAATTATGAAATTTATAATTATGCATTTTAAAGTATATTTATAATTATGTAATTTTTGTGTAGAATGACAGAAAATTATTAAATAATGAAAATTTTGCAGACAGATGTGCGCCCTGCCGATTAGAAGTGCGGCAATTAACGTATCGGAAGCAAGAGCAACACGCGGCAGTATTGAGAGCAAAGCGTTGGGCTAACAACGTCGCCTGCGAAGCTGGTAAGTAAAACTTGAATTTTTTGTACAGATTACATCATCACTGCAAATCCAAGTGTGTAAATCTGTAGCCACTTTTTACGCATTTATACGCGTGTCATATTTTTACACATTTTATCTGTGTTTTACACAGTTAAATGCGTATTTTTTACATGCTTAACACATATTATTGTAAAATTAAGCGTGTAAAAAATATGCATTTAATATAAAACAGCATAAAATGTGTAAAAATATAGCACGCGTATAAACTGTCTCTTATACACATCTCTGAGC
>NW_012026816.1:2865839-2866346 GCF_000956235.1 Wasmannia auropunctata
TGTCCATTTAAAGAATTAAGAATCGGAACGTCAGCAGCGGACGGCAGCAGAGAAAGAGTGGGATCAACAGGATCAGCGGTTTCGACGGGAACGACAACTCGCTGCGTCACCTTCCGTGAAGATGTAGACATCGTGAGCAGTGACAACGATATGGATGCAAGCAAACAAAGTGAAATGGATGTGAAAATAGATTGGTTGGTCAGAACAGTGAAGGTGATGAAAGATGAAATAGCATGCAAGAACGAAATCAAGACGATGATTACAAAAATTATTCGAGAAGAGTTAGAAACTTTTAGACGCGAATTTGAAGAAGTGAAAAGGAATATACAGGAGAAAACCACTGGAATTGCAGGAAAGGGACCAGGAAGTTATAGTGAGGCAGTAAAAAATAAGAAGAAAGAAAGTATTTTAATTGTCCAACCGATAAAGGAGCAGGAGAGTGAAGCTACCAAGAAATTGGTAAAAGAAAAAGTAGATATAAAGAATCTGGAGGTAGGAATTACAAAG
>NW_012026816.1:2866366-2867003 GCF_000956235.1 Wasmannia auropunctata
ATTCATTATTAAAGGGTATATGCTCGGAGGGATGGAAAACATCTATGATAGTACCGATCCCTAAAATAGAAAAACCAAAAAAAACAAGTAAGTATAGACCAATCAATATATTACCTATTTATGAAAAAGTTTTAGAGTTAGTAGTAAAGGAGCAAATAGAAAAATATTTACTTAATGTAGGAGAAGGAGAGTCCTCGGGAGATAATATATAGGTCAGCTGTCCGAGTAATTAATATTATGTTTATTATACTGAGTACATGCGCTTACGCAGACGGAGAAAACGGGAGTGAGAGACTAAAGACAAATGTATGCTCGCCACCGGCCTAACGCGCCGATCTCTGCCGGGTTAAAAGGAAAATATTATGTAACACTCCTCCGATCGGTTTGTCTAACAATAACAATTTATACGTTACCTACACTTAATAATGACATTATAACAGAAAATCAATCGGGATTTAGAAAAAACCGTTCGTGTGAAACGGTGATACAAAGTGTTATTGATGACTGGAAATTGACAGTTAGTGAGGGAAAAATGGTAGGAGTTATATTCCTGAACTTAAAACGGGCATTTGAAACAATAGATAGGACAAGATTACTGGATAAATTAGATCAGTACGGAATAAGAGGAATGGTACTA
>NW_012026816.1:2867466-2867970 GCF_000956235.1 Wasmannia auropunctata
TAGGAAAAAAAATTAGTTTCTTGAATAGGATTGGTAGGGACATATCGGGCTATACTAGATGTATTGTTTATAAATCAATTATAGCGCCACACTTTGAGTATTGTGCAACGTTGTTAATAGGTATGGGTGAGACTCAGCTGACGAAACTGCAAGTAGCGCAAAACCGCGCTATGAGAGTAATATTGCATTGTGACAGATATACGAATGTCGAAAAAATGTTGCAAGCGCTGCAGTTTATGTCAGTCAGGCGTAGATTGTATTACAATGTGTGTATCTTTATTTTTAAAATATTAAACGGTATAATGCCGGAGCATTTAGGAAATAAATTAGTTGTAGTAGGAGATGTAAGCGAAAGGCAAACGAGACAATCAGAAAATATTAGAATAGATTTTAGAAAAACAAGAAGCGCACAAAAAAGTTTATTCTATGAAGGTGTGAAAATGTATAATGCCATACCGAATGAATTAAAGCGATGCGATAGACTTGTAGTATTTAAGCGTATGA
>NW_012026816.1:2869887-2870844 GCF_000956235.1 Wasmannia auropunctata
AAACCCAAGTAATACGTAATCTTTTAATTCATTCAAAACTTTTCCTATTGCAATTCAAATGCTAGTAGTTATTTTATTTCTTTTAAATATTTTATTTTATTACAAAATTGCGTTACACAATCTAAGTGTCATCACTAAGAAATAAAGAGGTAACAGTACAAAATTTAAAAAATCTATTTTTATAATTTTTTTATGTTAAAACACTTGGCGCTGCTGAACCGAATAAAAAAACATTTAAAATTGTATACATTAAATGAAAATAAATGTAAAAAATCATAAGAATAGGATATGCGACGAGGTAATTCTCCTCGAGTAAAAGATCCTCCGCAAATCCTCCGCAAACGTTAATCCGAGATACATATAATATCGAGAAAAAGGCACACAATAACGATAACCTCACTTGTCATTGGAAAAAATATATGCGTTCAGCAAAGAGAACAGATTAGTGAGTGCTCAGTGATTCTTTAATATTGTTACGCCCGGGAGTCGTTCTCGCGCACTCGCGTTCGCGTTCGCGTTCGCGTTTCGACGCTTTCGCGGAAATAAGGGGACTCCTTTAACAAAATGAATAAACCCTTTAATGAGCACAACACACAAGAACGCACGTAATACAAGAAAACACAGAGTAGGTCAAAGCACGTCCGTTCGCTCTGACAGCTCAGCTCTCTCTCTCTAATGGCGTCCGTTTGACAGCCGACAGTCCGTCGTCCAGGAAACAATCTCCTCTCGTCGGCTCGTTCGTACATACGGGATGACGCGGACTTAGACGCGGACTTAGACACGGGCGTAACAATATGATTGATTCTTGCTTTTATTTAGATTTTCTAGATTTAAGTGCAGAAACCAATCGTAATAAAAAAATCATTAAACGCACACTAATCTGTTTTATCTGTTGTATCATCACACACATCAATCGATCATTTTGATATATACATCAATTGAAGCGTACGAGGCTGC
>NW_012026816.1:2870864-2871214 GCF_000956235.1 Wasmannia auropunctata
CTGTCTTTTCGTCTGCCCTACATATGAGACGTCACAGTCCATGCACGAGATCTTATATACTACATCACTGTGTGACATATAATCCAGAGAATCTTTTCCTGTTTTTATGAAGTTCTTTAGATTATTTGGTATCGAAGTAACAACACCACTATCCCACAAGTCGAGTTTCTAAATGCTGTCCAATTGGTGTTAAATTCCACGGTTTTTTCTTTTGACAAAGTTTTTTACAGACAAATTTTTGGCACACCTATGGGATGCCCACTGTCACCCACGGTGGCTGACATGGTTATGAGATATTTAGAGAGAAATGCATTAGAGCGTTTACCTGTTTGCTTACCCTTTTATTTTCG
>NW_012026816.1:2871234-2873273 GCF_000956235.1 Wasmannia auropunctata
ATTTTCCGACTGAAAAAAATTGAAACCTGGCAGTTTAAACTACGCGAACTCTATAACATTAAAGTTTGATACTATTGTTTGCAGATATAAAATCGGAGGTAAGTAATTATATTTAGAAACAATTTAATATATGTCAACCGAATATATTTAATTCCGAAAAATAAGAAAAAAACCGATTTTTATTTTTTTTTTTGCCACGTTACACCAAATAAAAAAATCCGAAAAAAATTTCGAATATAATATGGCATAAAACTTATCTACTGAATTTTTTTAAAAGTGGCCAATTTTTTAGATCTAGAGAAAATGCGATTTAAAATGTTCTGGCTTTTTTAAAAACAGAATTTTCAGCACAGAACGACAACAAAATTTAAACTTCTGTATATGGATTTGCCTTTGTAATCATGAATTTTTTTTGTAAAGATTAATTCAAATTTGGCGGAGAAAAAAAATATAAAAAAAATCACATCTCTTGTGATATTTCAAAATTGTGTGGGTCTTTTGAAATGAAACTTGGCACAAAATTTTCTTTTATCTGGGTGGACATTTTGCCCAATGCCCACTATGTCGATCAATTACGCGCGGAGCTCGAAATCACTCTCTCTTTAACCCGCTATACCCTTTCTCAGAAATTTTTTGAATATATGGTACTACAAACCATTTCTTTTTCGTTTCCGGTTCTAATATTGTAAATTTAGAATCTTTCTGAGGTTTTTGCGCAAAAAGAGACCTTAATCGTTTATTGATCGTGTCCATAATAAAGTTCAGTGAATAATCGTTTTTTAAGATAGTATTCACAATAAACTCTAAGTTCTTTACATGGTATTTCGGTTCCGATAGAAGGAAAGCTCTGGCCACTGCGCCCATAATTACTGCACGTTTCTGATGACAACAGATGTGACAACAGATGTGACGACAAGAAATTGAGGTGAGAAAAGGGGACTTTCTTGATCGGATATTCACATTTGACTTGAAAGTTTCATAGGATAAACCGACAACTAGATCGGACATTACAATGGATCGGATAAAATATCCATTCAAGTATAATGTTTAATTTTTGTTACAAATAATAATAAATATCAAAAGTTTTAAAAATTATATTATTTATTATAAAATGCTGACATTGTTACACAATTTTGTGGATTTTATTATTTTTTTATTATTGTAACAAAAATTGAACAATAATTAGTATTTTTGTTGAAATAAAAAAGATTAAATATTATAGAAAATATAACGTTTATTAAAAAAAAAATTGACACTGCGAGGATTCGAACTCGCACTGAAATCTCGTCGACTGCATTAAAAAGAGAAAAACGCTTCAGTCTGTTCAACTACGCCGCTTACCGATGCACAATTCGGATACTTACCGCACAGCTGATCGCTCAACTTTATTTGCAATTTTCTCAGGAATCAAGGCTCATTCACGGAAACCTTTTTACCGTGTTTGTACACTCACTCCCCCCTTTCGAATGGGCTATGACTCATCTCATTCCGTATTTTACAGGTTGTGCCATCTCCTTGTGAGTGTAGAAGTATCATATGTAAAAAATTATAAAATTCAGTTTAAAAAAATGGCAATAGACTTTGTAAGTTTAAAAAATCTATTTTAATGAAATTGAGATTGAATTGCTAGTCAATTTAAATCGTTACAAGCGGATTCCGGCTTCATGTAAAAAATTGTGTTTCAAGACTAATAAAAGTGCGGCGCGTAATTTGCGTGTGGCTGGATATTGTAACAATAAAAATTTATACACCATCCAACATCCGTGTCGGCTCACATTTGGCTATTAACTTCAATATCTTAGATTTATTCTTACGAGCCTGATTTCTTTCTAATTTTTTAAAATGAATTTTAATTACTTATCTCTCTCCAGATCATACAATTTTTGTCTGAAACATTTTTCCCAAAAATGCTTATATTTTAAGACAATTGATTATATAATTTAAAATAAAACATTTTGTAGGATGTTATATATATATATATATATATATATAACATCCTACAAAATGTTGTCCTACAATATATATATATATATATATAT
>NW_012026816.1:2873293-2874561 GCF_000956235.1 Wasmannia auropunctata
ATATATTGTCACGTGCTCCCGTGAGATAAGTAGTTCGCGCGAGCACGGATCAAAACGATAGGGTGGAAATCGTAACCGATTCCAAAAGGGAAGGTGTCAGCCCTCCGGATTTCGTCCCTTCGGCGACCGACAAAGAGCAGCGGCGCGAAAATTGGGCGCCAGACGCGCTCGACGGCACGTCACTCGCGAAACGCGAAGTTACTGCAATAGCACGACAACGAAATGCAATTGCTCACAACGATATCCGACATTCACAAGCGGACGCTGCTCCCCCAGGTCGATCGCGCGAGGGCCGGCCGGCTCTACCTAACGGTAGAGGGGCAGGGCGGAACTAAAGGCGAACTAGGCGACGGACGGTAGGATGGTGCGGGCCGGGCGAAAGAATTCGTGCTTCAATTTAGAAAATAATAATGATGCCGTTTATTAACCGCGTAGCAAGGCGGTAAGAAATAACGGCGAATATTATGCAACAATGCCTCGTTTAAATGAAATGCAGTGTGCGCAAATCATTGCACTTTTAGAAGAAGGATTGAGCCAGAATCATGTTGCAAGGAGACTGGGTGTGAATCAATCTTCCATCTGTCGAATTTGGGCTTGTTATCAATTAGAGATAGGCACATTTCGTGAAAGGAGAGGACGAGGTCGAAGACGAATAACGTCAGCTCGAGAAGATCGCTGTATCGTCAATGCGGCAATGCAAAATCCGACAACGATTGCGCGACAAATTTCAAGCAAAGTTTTGCCGTACAGACAAATCAGCGATGAAACAATTAGGAAACGTTTACACGAAGCAGGCTTTACGTCGCGGGCTCGTATTCAAGTGCCAATGTTATCTGTGGCTCACCGGCGTGCTCGTTTGCAATATGCACGCACTTATGAAAATTGGACTGCGAGACAATGGAGCAACGTGTTGTTCACTGACGAGTCGCGATTTTGCCTCTTTGGCTCTGACGGAAGAGTCCGTGTTTAGCGTCGTCGTGGACATCGTTTCGAACAAAATTATGTTGAACCTGTCCGAGCATTTCGTGATGGTTCCATCATGGTATGGGGTGGAATATCGACGCATAGACGCACAGATCTCGTCATTATATCATCTCCTGGGATGACAGCAATACCTATATACAGGAAATTTTACGTCTTCACGTAATTCCGATGCGTCATCAAATGGGACGTAATTTTATCTTAATGCAGGACAATGCTCGCCCACATACTGCAAGAATTGTTTATAATTTTCTTGAAGAAAACAACATCGAGATGCTGCCACATCC
>NW_012026816.1:2874581-2875442 GCF_000956235.1 Wasmannia auropunctata
CACGCACGCACGCACGCACGCACGCACGCACGCACGCACGCACGCACGCACGCACGCACGCACGCACGCACGCACGCACACACACACACACACACACACACACACACACACACACGATGCGCAAAATTCGGAGGTTGCAATTCAGCAACCTCCCCGTGGTGCGCATCGGGTAATGCTAATGCTGGCGGTAATTTAACGAAAATGCAATGACAATTTTGACATGTTGTAATTCCGCGAAAAAAAATCGTATGATATTTCATTTTTTTTCAAATTTGTAACAAAAAGTTCAATCTTTACGATGGTTACCATGACATTTGCGAGAAAAATTCATTCCGTCCCGTAGAATGCGTAAAATTATACAAACTTTTTGGAGTAACATGTCTTTACTTTTTAAAAGATCACGGATAGGAAAAAAGGTAGATTAAAAATCTATCAGAAGCATCTTTAAGTACAGGTTTTACCCTTAAGAATGAAAAAAAAAGCTTCTCGATACGACCATGTTTCGCGGAGTTACGATTGTCTAAATTTACGCGAAATTTTGATGTAAATTTACCTATGCGTTTATTTTGTTGACGAGTGTATATGTATCCTCTATTATATCTTAATTTTAATTGTTTATTTTGTGCCATTTTTTATTTGCAATTGTTCAGAGTCGAGCGTAGCTTCCCCCACTACCACCGTTGCTCAGGGCCGGAGCGCGTCATCGACGCTCCGCGCTGGGCAACGGGGGAGGAAGCTACACACAAAAACATGTTTACGCTAAAACCATGAGCGGAAATTACCATATTTGGTAAAATACTTGGGCCGAGGCCCTCCCCCGCGGCCGGGTGGATCGAGCAGCCTGGCGCGGGGGAAANCGGA
>NW_012026816.1:2875788-2878690 GCF_000956235.1 Wasmannia auropunctata
CTTTTTTCTCTTCGACTGAGGACTCACTCTCGTTCTGGCGGGCTTCCGAGACTCTCGTCACATCTCCGCGAAGTCTCTGTGCAGATCGGGACGGAGTCCTCGCGCGCGTCTTCGCTCGTTCAATGTTCACATATTGTATTTTAAGTTAATAAAACGGTGCTACCGAATCGTCGGCCTACTTATTTGTACTTGTGTCCGTGTTTCGCGCTCTCATCCTTTCGGGTCTCCTCCAACCGCGCGATTTCCGCACGACGAGAGGCCCACAGCAATTAATTTTTGGCTTGTAAAGTACGTGTACTCTTATATGTCTATGAAAATATTGCACCTGAATAATTACTGATTTTTACCGTAATGGTTATGGAACTATATAATACTGACTTTCAGGTAATAAGTTTTAATCATTCGATCCAGATCATAATGGTTACTGTACAAAAGACTAAAAGTTGAGAGTGAGCGAAAATTACTGTTTTTCGATTCTCGGTGTATGTTTGTTTATATTGCCTTTGAAGACTCGACGTTAACATTACTGGCGTTAAACCAACGAACTTTAAAACAAATAAAGTCGTCGATCGTGTCAGTTTGTCTCCAGCCAGTTGAGTGCCAAGTGTCAGACGTTATAGTGCTGCTCTGAAGCACAAAAATTTTTGTAATTACAAAAGTATATTTTATAGTGCAAAAGCAAGGTAGGAACAAGAGACACATTTAATAATTTATTAGATTTATTATTTATATAATTAAATTAGATAAATAAAAGACTTTACTAGTCTTTGTTTTTAATAATTAAAATTAATCTTTTACATTTTCTACATTTTGCATTTTCTACATTTTTTTACATTTTGCAGATCTACATAAACGATGATTCGAAATATTTTTAAAAACGTATTCAATTAAACTTTATTACACGTGTCAAAAACTGGTACACCGCATTTTCAATGTTCGTTATCTTCTCACAACAATAATAATAAACCAAAAGATGATAAATTAATCCGTGATATAGAAATATTCACGGTAAATAATTTAATGGAAAATAACACTTTGACACCAAAGGAAAAAGCAGATATCCTGAAGATAAAATATAAATATTTTAAATTACAATAAATAATAATATGAGGCTCTTAAAGGCATTTATTCTACCAATTTATAAATATTTTATTTATAAGTTAAATTAATTAAATTAGTTAAATTAGTTAAATTAGTATAAAAATTAACTATTGGTATTAAAATTACTATTAAAATTTACTGTTAGTATTAAAATATATATAATTAATTATATAATTAATAAATATATATATAATTAATAAATATATAATTAATTTTTTATTTATATTTATGTTTTAGAAAATACCAGGTGAACTTATTCGCTACGTCGGAGCAGTACATTTAAGATTCATTATACAACAAGTGGAGGATAATTGTATGCATGAACGAAAATATGATTTAAAACGAAGAGAAAAATGGACAAAATATGTGAACGAGACTGAAGCAGGCGAGAAAATAACTCAATTCTTATTCGACAACAAAGTTGATCCATATAAAGCTGGTAGTATTGCGCGCAAGATCCATAAAGAAATGTCATGTTTAATTCATAACGTGAATACAGATTTATTCATTCCTGAAAATTTATTAAATAAAGAAGAAATTGCATTTATGAAAATACTGATTAAATTAATTAAAGAAGGAAAAATTAATATTAATTTGAGTGATAAAAAATTAAATCAACTTTCAAAAGTTTAAAAAAAAAATTTATAAAATATATCTTATTTTTTTAGTTTTATTGAAGTTTTTTTTAAATCATTTTATATATTAATTTTTTCTTATGAATTTTTGAATAATAGAAAGCGAATATGTGATTAATAGAAAGCAAATATGTGAATAATAGAAAGTAAATATGTGATTTTATGCATTTAAAATTGTTTAAAAAATTTTTGTAATATAAATATATAATATAATATTTTCTGTATTTTACCTAAATATTATGATGTATGATTTTCTTTTTTTTCTTTTTTTCCTATTAAATATTTTTGTCAAGCTGTAATTTTCAAATATAATTGCAAATTGATATCTCATTCTTTTAGGTAAGCAAAGTGTAATTATTATTATTATTACTTTATTGCCATCGACTAATACAGTATTAATGTATACACAATATCATTAAATTACATACTAATATTTGTCAGATCTCTAAGCTCGCTGCTATCTGCCAGCTTAGTTGCCGTTTTGTAGTATCTCTTACGAAGAAAATATTCCACTAACATTCTGTCTAGTCTCTGTCGTCTCCACTGGTTTACAGCACTCCGAGAGGTATTAGCGTGATCTTTCAAGTAATCCAATCTTCTTTTGCACACCATGCCCACTTGCAATTCCTCCGCTATGGATTCCTGAGCTTTACGCTTTAAGACCTGCAGCCTGGCGACTACGCCACCGAGCAATTTGCTGATTTCTCCGGTTGCTACGTAAGATCCATCGGTCTTCAGTGCCGCGACAGGCGCGATTAAAATGTGCAGCCAAAGCACGACACCGCATCGTACTTGGCGAGGATGAGCGCGATAAACTTTTACGCGTTAAATTATACACACACACACGCGTGCGTCGACTATCCGAATCGGACTCCTCAAGTTCACAAGATAAACGCTTCGGGATTCTCGGCAAATTAAACGAGAAAAAAAAATTGATAAAGTTCGATTAGAAATAAATTTTAAAAGGAAAAACGTCTATTACAGACTGACCTTAGGGGCATGCTTCGTAATAGGACAATCTTTAGACACGCCATACTCATTGGAACAATTCGCTTCTAGTCCGGGAATCTATTTCGAAAAGACGGGGAGGATGCACCCCGTCAAAGGCCATTGGAAGTTGGTAATAAAAATGAACACCCTGCCGATAGCCGATAGGATAAAACAGC
>NW_012026816.1:2878825-2885693 GCF_000956235.1 Wasmannia auropunctata
CCTACGGATAACGGTCGACGGAGACTGGTCGACGGACTAGGGTCCATAGCAAAGGCGTTATTCGGGACCATGGATGCGAAGGACGAAAAGCTTATCAACCAGCAACTCGCGCTGCTCCATGATTCAAACGCCGTAATTCGACACGCCATAAAGCACCAGCTGAAGGTGATCAATTCTACAATGAACCACGTAGACTGGCTTGAAAAGGGAGTAAACTAGAACGAAGGAGCCCTAGCCGACCTTTATGAAAAACTGCAGGGCAGAACTGTAGCATATGGCCACCGAATCGACATGGTCGAGCACTTTGTGGTGATTAGCGCGCTAGCCGAAAACATACTGCGCGATACTGCGGATGCACTGGACTACTTAGCGTACCTCAAAGAAGGGATTTTGCACCCCAGAGTCACCTCCGTAAGTCAAATATTGACAAGTCTCAAGGAGGCGGCCACGAATCTACCTCAGGGATTATATTTCCCGTTCAGTCTACAGGGGGAAGATTGAATAACCATAGAAAAAATAGCAACAATGACGGCGTACTGCGACACGACAAACATTTTTACCATTTTAAGATTTCCATTGATAACGTTGCCGGTGTACGATGTAATCCACGCGATACCGCTGCCGGTACACGACCACGGTGAAAGCTTTGCAGCAATAGAAGTCGAGAACTCGTGGATTGAACGCGGAAACACATACGTCTATAGTCCTAACATACGTATATAGTCCTAAGCGAACACGAATTACAAAACTGCGCTGTCGTAAATATAGAACATGTGTGCAAGCAAAAACATGTTATAAATCGAATTACCGCCGAATCCGCGTGCGAAGTGCAAATGTATACAAAAGGCGAGAAACATAAAAATTGTAAAACTATTTTTGAAACTGCCAGTAGTGTCATGTGGATAAAGACAAAAGACTCGTGGTTATATTCCGCCGCGTCAATGGAAGCAATCACGATGCAATGTCGGCTACCCAGATAGAAAAGAAAGTATTGTTGACACTGGCAAGATAACATTACGAAAAAATTGCAAACTAATTACTTCGAATGAAATAATCGAATCGGAATTGAGAATACAAACTACCGTAATAGAAACATTTGTACCAGGTGTCAACATTACTCTAATGAGGGATAATCCGGATATCACAAATGAAATCGCGAAAATTACACTAGAAAAGATCGGTAATTCGGAAGAATTAAATCATTTGATTAAGAAAGTGAATAAAATCCACAAAGACTTGGAAAATAATGATAAATTATTTTATCAACAGAAACAATTTATTTATTCCATGACAACTAGTGGCGCAATAATTATCACCGCTATAGCACTTGCAATATACATAATACGTTAACGTAAACGAGTTAAAAGTAAAAAGGTGACTGTTGCCGACAGACACACCGAATTTAGGCGGGAGAACCTCTGGACGCCCAACTCCATCCTAAAACGCACTAGCAGCGCGCGGTATTAATAAATAAGAATTTTATAAATGTATAATGTATAATATATAATGTATAACGTATAAGAAAACTCGACATCCTCGTTTTCTTTCCAAAAAGGGGAAGGGATGTTGTAAGTCCCTCCGTGCGCTACTTACAGTGTAACACTTAACAATAAGCAGGTCGCTGTTGCAATCTAATATTGCAACGGTAACCCATAATAATTGAGGACTGCCGACGCAGGACTTCGGTAACCTCAATGCATGCGTCCTCCAAAAACTACGGCCGTTGCAATTAAGCAATAATTGCAACTGCTGAGTAGTGGCCCACTTAAGACGGGATAAAACCCGCCGTCCAGCAGACCACTGTGGAGTTCTTCACAATAAGTTATTAAACGACATGCTGTCGGTGCGCGTATCGAAAATCTAACGCGAGTGATAAGAGTTAAGTCAAATGTAAAGTCACAGAATAAAGTCGTGTTAAGTAACAACTTCACTGAGTACATCTTTTCGACAACCTATCACAACGAGTCTCCTCGTTACACCCTACTCACGATGTAACAATATACTGTTCCTTTATTTCAGTAAAAATTAATATTCTTTTAATTAGTAATGTTTATTTAATAATACATTCTTCTATTCTGTATAATTTGATTAAAGCTTAAACAAATTTTTTTTACTTTTTGCAGAATGTCGAATGGCAGGAACTGCTAATGATTACATCGGCACATTATCAACTACTCGTTCAGGACGAACTTGTGCAAAATGGTTAAATAATTATGATTTCGAACAGATACAAAGCTCGAATACATCATTGAAAACAAAACTTTCTCTGGAGTCCTTACGATCGATTCACACAAAATCTCGTTGGAAACACCACTTGATGACGAAGCGAAATATTTTATCGAGATCATCACTTATGAAACCATTCTTATCAAATTCATCACAATCAGAATTTATAGCTATCAAACCTATTCACTTTGTTGACCAAACGTATTTAAATGATAGTCTTTATCCTGAACGTAGTGTACGAGATGCCAATAATTATTGTAGAGATCCTTCGCGTAATATTGCTGGTACATGGTGTTACACAACAGATCCATTGGTACCGCAGGATTTGTGTGATATAAGGGATTGTGAGAAACCAGGTAAAATTTTAATCAGGAATGGACATGAATGACAATGATTGACGATTAATAAAAAAAATTTATAAATGTATAATTTGCGTTTCCATTAAATGAATAAAAATTTTTCCTTTGGCTACTAATAAATAACAAGTAAAAATTTATTCATTATTTGAATTGAATAATGAATAAATACTTATCCGTTGTACAATTCACTTTAAATAAATAAGAAACATAAATAAGGAAATAAATTTTTATTCTAATGGGCATAATTCTCTTCAAACCATAGTTTATATTTACATAAAAAAACTATCCCATACAGCACAGAACGTTGCTGAGACGTTGCAATGTTGAATGTTGTAGTGGGAATGTTTTTTTAACGTTGAATCTATGTTGAATTTTCTATATTGATTGTTAATGTTGCTGCAACGTTAAATCTATGTTGAATTTTCTGTATTAATTCTTAATATTGCTGCAACGTTGAAATTATATAAAACAAATTATTATCTTTTGAAACAATTAATAAAAAACATTGCATTAAAAAAATAATATAATATATATCTAATTTTTATTTAAATAAATCTAATTTTTAAATAAAGAATAAATTTTTAAACAAATAAAATTTTAATAAATTATGTATTTTTGAATTATATTTTAAAATTTTTCTATGTTCAAAGTATAAACAAGTAATTTAGTTAATTTTGTTAAATAGGAACAAATTCTCGTAAATAGAAACTATCACGATTTCAACTTGATTTCCTAACGAGGCTCATTTACGAACGATATTTAAATCTTTACGCGGAAATCGATGTTTGTCATATTGATTATCGATCATGTTATTGTATGTTACATTTATAAAAAGATATATTTTCGTTTTTTTGATAATTTTATTAATCTGATCTATCACGAATATATATCCATGATATTAACATCAAGTATTCATGGATCATCACGAAGTGTCTGCAATTCCCGCTCACAAAAGTTAAGCAACGTTGGTGGCGGTCGTGGCTTGGATGGGGACCGTTGTATCTGAATATTAGTTTAAAAGGAATTGATCCCTTGGAAACACCGTATACTTAAATTATTTTTTTTTAACGTTTTACAAATGGCTTTTATTTTAGTTTCATAAAAATCGAATAGATGTCTAATAAATATTATTATTCTGTGCGAATTAAATTAATAATGAACAATGTTGAATTGCAATGTCTTACAGATATTCTAACAACATCAATTTCAACAGACATTAGACGTTTCTGCAATATCTTTTCAACGTTGAATCTACATTTCGCGATGTTGCTGCAACATTCGCAATCTTGCGATTCAACGTTAATGTGCTGTATGGGTATATGGATATACAAGATGTGCGGTACTCAAAGCGCTCGTGGGCAGTTAAAGTGGGCTAAACTGAGCAGAAAAGTTTTCTATCATTTTGCGATCTTTGCAATAGTTATCGAGATATTAATTTATAAAAATCCCCGAATATAAATGCACGGCGAGATATAACCACCCACCGCGGACCGTGGTTGCCTAGCGCGTGGTGAAGGTAATTGATTGTCAAGCTCACAACAATCAATTACCCTCACCCCACGTCGCGTGCTAGGCGATTGCATAAATAGTGGCATTGTTTAAATAATTATCCCCATCCCACGCCGCGCGCTAGGCCACGGTCTGGTCGGTTTTTGATAACTTAAATATTTATTGGAGGGTTAACAAGGAATCAGCTTGGTTACAGATTTTGATTTCACGATCACTTATTGGTGAATTAAATTTTCAGTTGTTTGCCTTGTTTTCGAAGTTAACTTTTATATTTCTATCTTAGAATTGGCCAAAATTTAGGTGTTGTTTTGTATTAGGGAGAATAACAGTGAATATCTCTGCTGTCTTTTCGCGTACAGAATTTATTACTGTATTAATTCACATTACCATATTCAAATCAAGTACATTACAGAACAAAATGTATTAGGTCAGTGCAAAAGTTCGTGCCCGATTTATAAAGTCCTATCTTCTTTAAACGCTAAAACACGGTTGATTGATCAATGTTCAGGATCTCAGCAATCTCTTCTGTCGAAATGCGTGCATTGTTTGCTATTAATGCGCGCAGAACGTCATCATCTATATAGAAAAGAGCCAAGAACGATTCGTCTTAGAGGTTAAAATCATCACGATAAAATTTAGCAAACCACTTGTTTACCGTTCGAAGGGCTGATGCACAAATAAACTTTCTGAATGTTTTTTATCGCAGCGCCAACGATTATTCCTTTCCGAAACTCGTAAAGCATCATGTCGAAAATACAACTTCTCCTTGTCCATCTTCAATGATTTTTTTCACGACTTAAATTCAACCAAACCAAACACTTCTGATTCTCAAATGACACCCATTACTGTTATATTTCTAATGATATATAATATGCATAGATAAACAACAACAGAGTCGCCATGCTACTTTAGTGTACCATGTATACGAATTGCAGAACACGAACTTTTGCACTGACCTAATATATTCGTCGTCGATTTGCAAGATTCTTTTGTCACGATAACGCCTACGGGCAAACGTACGCCCTGAGTCGCGATCATCGCGGATACTACACCTGGGAATGTTTCTACGTTTTCTTAGACTCGGGTCCGTACGACCTGTGATGATGTCTAAGTCCTGTACCAAGTCAGAATTTTCACACTCACGTTGCACTTCGGAGATCCAATTCGAGTTGTTAACTTCACATTCGAAGTGTGTCTCGTCTCGGTGACCTCAGTCTCAATCGAATTGAGCGTCCTGACGTCCGTAGATCTCCATCCTTCGTTGATCCCATTGGCGTTTTTCGAAAACGTAACCGTCGTGAGGTGGCGGTAACGATCTTTTTTATGGAGCGCGCGGATTCGACATCATAAGCACTGAAAACTTTTTGCCGTATGCCGCCTTCCGCCTTTGTTTTGAATCAAACTTCCAAAAACGCATGCATATGTATATGCCGCATGTGCAGATGTAGTGATTCGTCCAATCTCGCCTTTTTTTCGTCGTGCACAATGTTTGGGAGCTCCCACATACTTGCGTAACATACTCCCTCCGCTAAGAGGATAGCGATCAATGTCTTTATACAGATTATGACTAGTTCATGTAGATTATTACGCATATTACATATACAGTGTACCATTTTATGTCCCTCTTGAAATAAAACAACTGTTGTTTGAAACATTTTTTTGTATCTGTCATAGTTTTAGAGAAATCTTAATGCGCCATTTAAAATGGGACATCCTATATTACATTATATTGAATCATTATGCACATTACACATATTACGCATGTATTTTATTTGTTACACATGTTACATACAGCCTTCCAAGTACACTTGATCACTGTTTTATTGGCAGTGGACAAAGAAGCTTTGTTGCTGTTTTTATTTCCCCAGTGGCCGTTTTGATGGTGGCAATTCTGGCGACTCCATCTTCGCCCGGGTATACGGCAGTATTTTGCCCAGCATCGTTGCGTACATGGTAATCCCTTGCTTTTTATAAACACAACTGTCCCAACCTCGAGCTTCGGTTTATTTTCAATTCATTTGCTCTGCATTTGAAGCTGAGATATTCTATTATCGTTGAGATATTCAAAGTTCGAGCGAGCCCAAAAGTCTGGTCGTACCTTGATAATGTGCTTCAAGACAGGGAGACGATTAGCTGGAACAGAGAATAGGTTGCCCTCCGGAAGGGCCGTTTACCAATGAGATAATGTATAGGTGTTAATGCCAGTAAATCATTCGGATCTAACAAGAGAGCTGTAATCGGTATAGAATTCAGAATACTTTCGACTTTGACGATGTAAATAGGAAGTCTTTTATCATCAACTTTTATCAACTTTTATCAAGTCTTTTATCAACTCTTCGAATGTAAATAGGAAGTCTTTTATCACTCGCTTAAAGTGATACTTGAAGAGCTTTACCGAAGACTCTCATAATCCCTTAAAATGGGGACTTCTAGTGGTATGAAACGCTACGAAATGCAATGCTCACTTGAGAATTTGTTTACGAGATCTTTATGTTGTTCGGAGTTAAGTAGCAAATACATTTCTCTTAATTAGTTGTTCACATCTACAAAATTCATTTTCTGGTCGGAATACACTTACTCCGGTGTTAGATATATAATATATATACACTTCTCAACAAAATTAAAGTATCACTTACTTTACCCTCCAAAAATAGGCAAAATTCAAGAGAATGTAACTTCGTCAAAAATGATCGTATCGAGATGTTCAAAAAAGCATTTTACAGCTTGAAATCTTTACCTGTCTCTTATACACATCTCTGAGCGGGCTGGCAAGG
>NW_012026816.1:2885935-2887102 GCF_000956235.1 Wasmannia auropunctata
GCCCGCTCAGAGATGTGTATAAGAGACAGGTGTAACTTCGTCAAAAATGATCGTATCGAGATGTTCAAAAAAGCATTTTACAGCTTGAAATCTCTATTTTTCAAATCGGTACTTTAGAAAACGATCCTTCTGATTTTTTATGGAATTATACAGATAGAAAAAGAGACCCGACGAATCTCAAAATTTTTTACGAACTTTGACGAGTTCATGGCGCGAATTAAAAATCGCATGCAAATGCAGTTTACAGCTTTTGAAAGAGTGAATCTTTACCTTTAATTTGCTTTTTTGTTGAGCGTTATACGATATTTTTCACCGAGTTATTCAACATTAAAGCAAAAATGGTCCTTTTTGCTTCACTTTATCTTGTCTTTCGTTGTATTGCGTTTGTCTTTCAATGCTCGGCTCAAACGCATCAATTGCGTTCGATACCAATCGCCTGTGATTGTTTCAGTCGGTTTTAACAGCTCATAATACACTACGCCGAGCTGATCCCACCAAATACAGAGCATGACCTTGGAGCCGTGAATATTTGGCCGTCGATGTGGAAGCATGGCTTGAAACTCCCTATGGTTTTTTGCGCTTGGGGTTATCGTAATGAATCCATTTTTTGTCCCCAATCACATTGCGATGCAGAAATCCCTTTCGTCTTTGCCTTTCAAGCAGCTGTTCACAAATAAACAAACACCGTTCAACATCTCTCGGCTTCAACTCGTACGACACCCAATTTTCTTGCTTCTGAATTATTTCCATTGCTTTGAGGCGTTTTAAAATGGCTTGTTGAGTCACTCCCAATGATCGTGCCAATTCTTCTTGATTTTGACATGAGTCTTAATCAAGTAATGCCTCCAATTCTGTATCTTTGAAAACCTCTCTTCCACCGCTATGTCGGTCTTCGATGTCAAAATCACCGTTCTTGAAGCGTTGAAACCACTCACGACACGTTCTTTCACTAATAGCGGCCTCACCATAAGTATTTGAGAGCATTCGATGAACCTCAGTCGCAAATTTCTTTATATTGAAGCAGAAAACTTCCCGCAAATGACGAGAATTTGGCTCATAAACTGACATTTTCAATCGAAAATAACTTTATGATGCAGACACAAATCGACTAATGTTTCTATGGGGTTATGTTGACAGATGCCCAAGTTTATTGTATGACGTCTATGA
>NW_012026816.1:2887218-2901820 GCF_000956235.1 Wasmannia auropunctata
GATTAGCGATTCTAATGAATCGTGTTCTCCACAATAGTAAGAGTAGCGAGGATGAAAAGGAGGGATTTTTTCAAGAAATTCCATGTCCGTCGTGGAATTTGCCGGAGAAGGTACTCGTATGTCGTTCTTAACGTCCACGGTCTCGATGGAGCCCGCGGGTGAGAAGGGGCGAGTTTGTCTGGGGAAATAGGAGCTGGGGAATAGGAAGGAAAGTAAGAGGGCGAAGGAAATGTTGATGAGAGGGTTGGCGAGGGAGAGTCTGGGAAAATTCTATAAGTTAAAACAGATGATGGTGAGTGAGGACGAGAGGGAATTTCTTCGGGAGATGGGGGAGGAAAGTTTGCCGGAAGAGCGGCTGGTGACGGAGAGTCAGCAACCTTCGGGTTCTCCGGTTTCACTGTCGAATCCTCCAAGGAGTTTAGCCATTCCTGGTAGGCCTGATCTAGAAGTCTCCGTGGTTCTTGCCTTCGGCGACGACGAGCTGATCGCGAGTCGCGGGGCCGCGGTGGAAAATTCAAATTTAGTCCGCGGCGCACTAAAGACAAGACTGATTAGAGACAAGTCACTATCTGAGCCCGGTTTAAATTGTAAAAGGTGACGATTTACTACTTGTTGATTGGAATTGAGAGAGAGCTGTGAAGGCTGGCGGGACCCTATGTCAGGTAGGAGCCAGGCTCTCGAGAGCTGATTGATCGGGGCTTCCTGTCTCTCCAGGAAGATTAATGGAGTGATCCTCGGCACTCGATTGTTAACGCGCGCACAGACTCTAAGTTCTTATGCGCTCCTTGGCAGCGTAACGACGGTTAAAGTGTCAGGGGGACAATCTGTTAAATAGCGAATACTAAATGCCGAATGGTGAATGCTAACTTCTGAATGCTGAATGCTGAATGCCGAGCATCGAGTCTTGAATTCTGAATTTTGAGTGTGTCGCGAGACGTCTAGAGAAGCCCTATATTGTATACTCAGGAGCCCGGTCCAGCTCCTTTGTTTTTCGGGAGGTGCGATTTCAGAAAAAGGGTTATCGCGGTGACTCTCATCTAGAGTGGACATTGCTCCCTTCAGATCCGGGAGCCGGCGAGTTTCGTGCGGCGTTGACAGCCGATAGATAAAACCCTCGCCTAGTTTGGTGCGTGCCAAATTTATTAACAAATTTTATCTTTTGGGACCGGAAGGGTTTCTTTTCCAAGAATTCACACGTTTGAACTAGGCGACTATCTTTTCTATTTACTTAATTGTAGGGCAATGAGGTTATATCGACAAAAGATTTTTCTAATTGATGGCTCCCGCACGTGCACTTCTCAGAACGCAGGAAATCTTAAATCTAGTATTTAATAAAAATAGTTGCCGCTAAGATCGGCTTGCCGCTTCCAGAACTTTCCACGAAAGAAAAGAATCATGAAGTCCTCAGGACGTAACATTATATATCCATTCAATGGATTGACAACGATATGGATTAGAATGTAATGAATTCAAATTGGAAATAATCCGCAAAAGTAATATTAAAATCAATTATAATTCGTTCGGAATTAAAACCGGTTACTTTTTGATCCGGGCGCGAATTGAACCAATTAAAATCGATTAAAATCGATTAAAATGGATTATGTTTTAATCGAACATTTTCAGCAGGGTACCTCCGTCGATCACTTATCGACGGGGTGCGCGGAAGAAGGATCACACTTGGATCATGTACTCCTAGTCGAAATTGTGGAGCTAAGCGCCAGAGGCGGAACTTTGGCCTAGGGATGCCAGGAAAACCTTTAACAGCCACTGGCTGCAAGTAGAGGGAGTAGGCTGGCAGCCGCGATGGCTTAAGTGGTTGGCTGCTGGCGGCTGCAGCCTACCCTCTCCACTTGCAGTCAGTGGCTGTTAAAGAATTTCCTGGCATCCCTGCTTTGGCCCCGAATGTAGTGACGAGGCAGGGGCGTATCGTTACAAATTTAATATTTTTATTTAAATATTTCAAAATGATTCTTACGTAACTTTAATGCTATCCAAAAACATATTAATATTGCTATGTAATGCGCCACTTAAAATATAATTTTTGCATAAAACATTTATCTAAAAAATGCTTTGTTTACAAGATATTTGATTATATTAAAATTTTTTGTCCATTTCTGTATATGTTTACATATATACTTATTCTTTGATACTAATAATAAATACTATTAAGTGCAAATACTACCAAGTAAAGTATATTTCACTATTATGATATGGAAGGAATTAGTATAAACATCATATTAGTATAAAAGTGCATGTAAAGAAATGTCAAAATTAAAGTATTCAAATTTTAAGAAACTCTACTGTGGTATTGCTGTTACTAAACAATTGAAAAAAATCACAAAGAGTAATTCAGATAACACGCTTGTCTAAATTTGGGACATAAAATATCTTAAAGACATCTTAAAGACACGATGTCTTATGATGTCCAAAAGAAGGCTTATGTCCCGATTTTAGACATGGTACTGTCTAGGTGATTGATAATATAAATTTATATTTATTCTATTAATTCCATAGAAGAATGTACATTTTTCGTAAAAGGACATGGAATTGGACGACGATTATATGTTTTACCAGAATATCGTACAGAAGGCTTACATTTTTCATTGAAAGCATGGGAACCTGATCAGCCGGATTCCATAACATTTGTATTCACTGCTGATGATGGATTAAAATCTCGTTATATTCTTAAGATTGGAGCTTTAGATAATGAGAAAGTACTTCTCTATTATCAATCGGAAGAAAAAGGTAATTTGAAATCATGTAATAATAAAAAAAACTTTGTTTATAAATTATAATCTCTTTTTCAACGATTTATTAGATATAATTTTGGTAAAAAAAAAAACATTACCACATTTATTATATCTTGGAAAATGGAGTAGCTTTGTTATTCGCATACCTCGAGGACATGTTCTTCTTTATTATGAAGGAGCATCAAATCCACTGTTTGAATGGAAACATCCTGAACCAGCCAAAGCGTTTTTACCAATTTATTATTATTATAATAGCGAGAAAGGACATGCAATAGGAGTTGCTTTTGATTGTGCTTCAAGTATATTTAAAATAATTACTCACTCACTTATATACTTTTAAAAAGTTTTTATTTTTTCATTATCTTTTGTTTTACTGTCATATAGGATGCCATATAGAGAACACACAAACCGATCGTTATACTAGAATACTACCACTATCAACGTGGTCCAAAGAAGATATAGTCAGACCCAATAAACTAATGTTAATGATCCGTGCCAAAGGTGTGGTTTTAATACCATTACTTTTACTACCTGCAACACCAGGGTAAATAAAAATAATTATAAATTAAATAAATAAGAAGGCCAAGAAATAAGCACACAATAAAAAAGATGTAAAATTTAAAACTTTAATAAAGTCATAAAATTAAATTCTAGAACGTTTCAGAAATAATTATTTTGCAGATCTTTTATTTTTTTTTATAGTATGTTATATTTTTATAGTATGTTATATTTTACAGATTTTATGTGCTTACACTGGGTAAACAAGGTCAATGGATATATTTTCTAAAAAATACATATCCCAGAGTAAGAATTTATCACAAACAGAAAGTACTCAAGCCTATATTTAATACGAATTACTGGACAAATATTACCATAAAGTAATCTAATTAAAAAAATAATATTCCATTGAATTTAGTTTAAATGTATATTAATTAAATTTAACTTATTTATAATCTTTTATGATTTTATTGGAAAGATGGTCTGAAAATACAATCCAAATATTTTGCAATGAGACAAACGTATTTTATTATATGCATCGTCAACCGCTCATCTTTTATTTTTTTTCGCTTGCTGTGGATTTGAAAGGTTGGGCCACTTGGAGTGCGAATTGTATACCATCAGGTACAATGTAAAAAAATAACTGAAATTTTGAAAAAAAAAGTTAAACAAATTTATGTTTTAGTATAATTTATTGATATAATAATGTTTACACAATAATATTATTATCCATCAATGTTTTTTGTAACTTCATTTATTATAAAGTATCAAAAATAATAATCAATTATGTATCGTGTTGAAATTGTATTTTACTGTTTAATTATTTAATTAAATGTAGATATAGATGGACCACCCTTAGATGGCGGTTGGTCAGAATGGGGACCATGGCTGTGCAGTGTTAGTTGCAATGGTGGCATAGGAACTAGAAGACGATATTGTAATTCACCAGAACCTAACGTAAGGGGTGAACCTTGTATAGGACCCAGTAGCATGACAGGTCATTGTAATACGATCCTTTGCGGTGATATAACTGATGGTATGTTGATAAAGATCATTATTATTTATTTACCAATATTTAAATAGCAAATTTGATCACGATTTTAAAAAAGAATAAGTAGATTCCTATCTAGTCGTAATATAACATCAGAATTGCTGCAAAAATGGACTATATCTTATCATTATGATAATACCAATAGAAAAACAGCAAACTGTGCTCAGCCGCTGCCAGAGTTTATCTAACACAATATACAACATATTTGAAATAAATGCTTTTGACAGGTTTGCCCATTTGGATATTTAATAATGTTTCTATTTTTTCACAAACTAACATTTAGTTTTATAAATATTTTACCAAATATTTTAATACTTGTATTTTATATTTAAGGAACGTATTTTATTTTTCATATTAATCTCTTTTGTAGGATTTAATAAGAAATCAATAATTTATAGATAAATTATAGATAATAACTCAAACAATATATATTTATATTAATAATATGTATTTATATTAGAAACAATTTTCTAGATTGCCATAAAATATACAGTGTCCAAAAAGTCCCAGGACACCTGAATATCATAAAAAATATCAGTTTTACAGAAAAGTGTTTCAGACAAAAGTTGTAGGGTTCAAAAGGATCTATTTATTAATCTTATTGGTTTGACCTTGGGTGGCGCCAAAGACAGGGTAAGATCACTTTAAATTTTTTAAATGGAACTTCTCATTTTTTATTGCCGGTGGTACTGCAACTTTCAAGCTTTATAACTCAAGATTTAATAAAAAAATATTTTATCTATGTGCTTTGGAAAGCTCTCAAGATAAGCTACAAGAATATGCAATGAAAAATAGGAGGTTCCATTAAAAAAATTTAAAGTAATCTTACCCTTTGGCGACGACACCCAAGGTCAAACCAACAAAATCAATAAATAAATCTTTTTGAACCCTACAACTTTTGTCTGAAAATTTTTCTGTAAAACTTATATTTTCCATGATATCCAGGTGTCCCGGGACTTTTTGGACTGCACTGTATATATTTATTGTTTTACGTTACAATTAAGTTATCCTGGTAAAAAACTATCAAATTGTTTATTTTACATAATTATTTTCTAGCAATAAGTGTTGATTTTTTGCTTTTCACATTTTTGTATATTCTTTTTATTTTTATAAGAAATATAAGATTTTTTTGTTTTTTGTATTTTATATTTCTTTTGGTTTTTTGAAATTTTTAAATATTTTTTCTTCAATTTTGTTAACTTCTCATTGTCAATTCTTGAAAGTTTGTACAGTAATAGGACGCCAAAAATTTTCTGAACAAAAAAAATATCGTATGCACTTTGATCGTACACGCCAAGCATTAAAAAATTGCAATGTCATGACAGGCGTCACAAATAGGATTACAATTTTGAAAGTAAAAATTTACAGGAGTCTTGCATTTAGACAGTTTCTTTAATGTAGTCACTTTTGTAAATTTTTTTGATCCAGAAAATTCTAAGTGTTCTTATTCAAACATTTAGTTAACATCTCATTTCAAGAATTGACAATGAGATGTTAACAAAATTGAAGAAAAAATGTTAAAAAATTTCAAAAGCCAAAAAAATATAAAATACAAAAAATAGAAAATTTTTATGTTTCTTGTTGTAAGTCTCGCCTTGACGTACTTACAACGTCACACTTAGAAATAAGCAGGTCACTGTTGCAATCTATTATTGCAACAATGACCCATAATAATTGAGGATGCCGACGCAGGATTTCGGCAGCCTCAATACGCGCGTCCTCCAAAAACTGCGGCAGTTGCAATTAAGCAACAATTGCAACTGCTGAGCAGTGCAGTGGCCCACTTGAGACGGGATATAACCCGTCGTCCAGCGGACCACTGCGGAGTTCACCTAAATCATTAACGCATAGCGTTACGCTGTCGGCGCGCACAGTCACTCAATCTGTAAGTAACACGTAAATATAGTGTATGTGTTAAACAAGATACTGTGCATCAATTCTACAACCACTCAAACCGAGTCCTTCCCACGTTACACCCCACCCACGGTGTAACATTCTTATAAAATTAAAAAAATATATAAAAATATAAAAAGCAAAAAAATCATAACACTTATTGCTAGAAAGTAGTTATGTAAAATAAATATTATAAAAGAAAAATATGGAAATAAATATTTTTATTTTGTTATTTCCTGCTTCAGCAAGTAGTGAATTTCTATTTCATGTGTCACTACAAAGTATTAAATTTTTTCAACCATGTTGCTGATTGTATGAATCATTTTTTAAAAATATGTAATGTTTAAAAATAAATTAAAACAATTTATTTTATTTGTTAGGTACGCAAAATATTGCAAAAATAGATTTGTTTTTATTGTTATTTCCTGTTAAATGCAAAAATGCGAGCAGAATTTGATGCGTAAAGAATTGAGCGCATAAACGAGTACGGATGATGTACGTGTAGAGGCATTTATAATTATTTCTTGAAAATGATACTTTGGAAAATAATTTTATTACGTATCTTTGAAATCGTCTTAAAATAACCTTTAATTTGGTAAAACAAAAATTAAAAAAATTAAAAAAAGGATCCTTCACAAAACTAGTGCAAATTAGCTTTCGGTGGAATCGGCTGAATTTTTAGTATGTTGAACATGTTGACACCCTGAACAAAAGTCTCCATAGGCACAACTACCAAAAATGGCTAATTTTTGAGATATAATTTATCAAAACTAGTCAATTTTTGTCATTTATGGAAGAAAATGTAACACACATTTTGTACGAGCGCGTGTATGTGTGTGTTATGTGTTTGTGTTTTTATGTGTGTATGTACATGTGTTTGTATACCGCAAGGATAAGAACTCCATTGTCATTTAGTGCGCCTATATCTATATACACACTCACGCACGCACGCACGCACGCGTGCGCGTATGCAATAAGATTCAATTCAAAGTGTTATCTTAATGCTTTTTATCGAACTCAATAATTTTTCGATAAGTTATTCTAAATTTAATTAAAAATCAGATTTTTTCCAAAATTGTATGATACAGCGAAAAATGATCGTATCAAGGTCAGCCAAAAAGATAACACTTCATACTTTTATGTGCATTTTGTTTCATTAAGCTGTGATTCACGTCGTGCATTGTCGCAAACTCGGACCTCTGATTATTAATTTTGCATCTTCTTATTTATTATTTTTATCATTTTCAGGGAAGAGGGCTATATCAATTAACGCCAGAATGTTACTGCTGCCTAGGAAGATCTATTGTAAATTTGCTTACTCAGATTAAAGCAGATTGAGATTTTTGACAAATCTTATGACCTGCCTAGGATCCTTCTTCCTAATTTCTTCTGCAGTTAAGATCGCTTCTTTCTTTTTTCTCGCCTAGTTCTTTGAGCCTAAGTCGACAGACAGCTGAGCAATTGCACAGAATGTGCTCTGTGTCTCAGCCATCTTGTTACAGATACGACAAGTATCGTCTTCAGCCTTACCAATTTTGCACATATAATAGTTTAGCCGACAGTGGCCTGAGTATAGGCCCATTATAATGGCTAGGTCTCTTTTATCCAGGGGTAGAACAACTTTGGTCCTCCCTGACGAAATGGTTATAATCTTTTTCGCATGAGTTTATAGATGTTTTTCCAATTGGAGGCTTTAAGTTTCTCACTCCATTCCTGGATAAAACTTTTCAAGTGGCTTCTTGTGAGTCCACATCATAACTCTGGTCCGATGAGAAAGGCGCTAGCATCCTTTCTTGCGAGTTCGTCTGCCAGTTCGTTTCCTTTAATAACTTTGTTATCAGAAACCCACCAGAGTGTTGGTTTCCTTTAGCCAGTTACATGAGATTATTTGAGCATTCCCAGACTAATTTCGAGTCGCAATCATAGGCAGCTAATGCCCTTAGCGACTGACTGTATGTCAGAATGTTTATGGTTGCGTCTTTCATACATTTTTGTAGGTTCGTTGTGGCGCAAAGGTTTAAGGCGTATACCTCTGCTTGAAAAATAGTTAGAGTGTTGCTCATTAGAGAAGATATGCAGCAATTTGGTCCGCTAATACCTGTTCCTACTGAGCCCAATGTTTTTTTTTAGCCGTCCGTGAACCATTGTCGAGCTCTCTTCTTATAAGTAGGATCTCCTAAAATCTATTCCTCATAGTCCATGATTTTTACAATATATTTGTATCCTTAGGTGTTCTGTGAAGCTGGATGTGAAAGAATCCCGATTGGACACGATACGATTGGATACAGCCACTCACAGCGATCTAGAGGCTTTCTAGTTTCAAACGAGTGGCATTCACTTGGACACAGTTTAAATCGACACGTTGCAAATGGACACGTCTCAAATAGACATAACCTGCTAGACACGGTGCACATGCCCACCGTTCACTTGGACACCGCGCAAATGTCCACCGTTCACTTGGACACCACGCAAACGTCCACTGTTCACTTGGACACCGCGAAAATGCTCATTGTGCACTTAGACACGGCGAAAACGCCCACTGTGCACTTGGACACCGCGTAAACGCCCACCGTTTACTTGGACACCGCGCAAATGCCCACCGTTCACTTGCACACCGCGAAAACGCTCACTGTGCATTTGAACACCGCGCAAATGCTCACCGTTCACTTGGACACCGTGCAAATGCCCACTGCTCACTTGGACACTAAGATATGTCTGCTTAGAGTAATCGTTTAAGAAAACGTATTGTTACGCCCCCGGCTGAGCCGTCCCGTGTGCATGAAGCTTTAACTCGGAGTATTCGAGATGAGTTTCTCGGGAGACGAGATTCAACTGTCAAACGAACGTCATGCAGATTTGGAAGCTGTCGGACCCGACGGACGTATTCCGACTCGCTGTCACTTTGAAACGTTTCTCGTGTTTTTGTTCATAATAAAAGTGTTCCTTTCTGTTCATAAGTTCGTGTAAATTCATTTCCGCGCGGGAGTGCGTGAGTGAATGAGAGCGCGAGAGTGAAACCGCCGTGTGTGTAAACCTACAGAGAACTACCTACTTCAGAGAACATAACAGTATTATTTGTTTAAATATATAACAAAATAGAAAAAATAAAGAAAATACCGAAAAGTTTAGACAGATCCCCTACGCAAGGTAGAAAGTATATTAACCCTTAGCTGGCACCGTGGGTAATTTATTATCCCAAACCTACGTTGGAGGCAGTTTTGAAATATAAAAACCCTGAAAATGATACCTGTGGTACTATCTGTCGATGGTCGAGGGATGAAAGTTTCTCGTACGACACATAGCAGGAATATAAAATCATCAGTGGCGCTTCGGCACTCGACTGAAAAACACCAAGGTATTTTTTTATCCCACTGTGCTAGTAACCGCGATTTTGGTGTTTAAAAAAAATTTTTTTAGTGTTTTTTGTCGCGCATCAGGACATTATAAAAGGTAAGAAAATAACATGTTATTGGTGTAAAATTTTTTTTCAACTAAATTCCTCATTAGAACAATAATAAAAACGTGACGTTACGTCATTTGTGATGAATGCGGCGGTCAGTAACAAAAAATATATGCTAATATTAATTATTTTCTTGTTTATCTATATTCAAACAAACATTTCCATGCATTTAAAGTCATTTATAAACCCAAAAAAAACGTTTTGTATCAAACTTTTGTTCATATTTAAAATTTTTAATTTTTTTTATTTTTGTCACCGAAATTTTGCAAAATAAATATGTTTTTTTTTCAAAGACTGACTACGGCGTTGTTAATTCATCATTAAAATACATGTTTTAGAGATAAAACTAGAGTTTTAGCCCTTAAAAAAAAAGTTTTAAAATTACGGCCATTTTAATGAAAAAGGCGATTTTTCGTAGAATTTGGCATGAACAATTTTTTTGAGAGCTGCATGTGAATTTTGACCCTTGCCAACCTTGCTACCATAAAAAGGGTATGTTGATTAACACCTATGAATATTTTTGAAAGAAAATATTGCGTAGTTTGCTTCCTAGAGCGGTTTTTTTGGCTGGGGTAATTATTTACCCCAAGTGCCAGCTATGTTACCAAAGCGAAGTGTGCCAGCTAAGGGTTAAATTGAATATTTATTAAATGTTCGCTTTTCTAAACAAGTAGGAGCATTAAAGAACGTATTTTCTGTTTCTACAATAGATATTAGCTAAATAATAGGCGGGGGGGAGGGGCTCTGCACCCCCTCTCCTCTGCACCCCCTTCCCCGCCTGCGTCAGTGATGCCTATTGGGGGGGCTTCGCCCCTCCCAACCTCCCCTATTAGTATTATTTTTTTTGTTAATAACTTTTTTTCTATTTTGCATTAAACAAATAATACGTTTTTTTAAACGCTTACTCTAAGCAGACATATCTTTGTATCTAAATGAGTAGTGGACATTTGCGCGGTGTCCAAGTGAACGGTGAGCGTTTTCGCGGTGTCTAAGTGAACGGTGAGCATTTGCGCGGTGTCCAAGTGAACGGTGGGCATGTGCACCGTGTCTAACAGGCTGTGTCTATTTGAGCGTGTCCATTTGCAACGTGTCCATTTAAAGTATTTAAACTGTGTCCAAGTGAATGCCACTCGATATTTCAAGCTTTATTTTGCAATTTTATTATATTTTTATCTTCATTATTTATCAAGTTATGATTATTTGAAGTTTAATAAATTTTACCTAAATTTTTATTCTATAAATATATTATTATATTATTTTCTGTTTATCTCATTTTTTAAATGTATAAGTTACTTTATTATATTTTTTATATTTTGTAATAATTATAATTTAAATGAAAATATAATTTTATACTATATTTTAATTGCAGACACCGTTACATTAATAAAAAGAGTAATCACACATAATCATACTGCTCTTACTGTAGAGGAATATGCATCAATATCACTTCTCTCAGATTCTATTATCGTGAATTCCATCAGAGGTGAATCATCTGATTCTGAAATACAATGGTCTCATAATGGAATTTTTATTCAAAGCAATCAACATAGATTAGAGGTTAAAGATTATGAAATCAGTATGTATATAAAAGAATATTTATCCACTGTAATTAATTATTACGTAATAATATGCAAATTGATATAATTTTGTAAATTTTGTAGTAATAAATAGAGCAGTATTAAATGACTCGGGCGTATATACACTCACTGTACATCGAATAGATGGAACATATATGATAATTAAGGTGATAACTTTAGCAGTGATTCCGATTAAGGAAAGCATTACAATTCGCGAAACTTTATCCATGCACGTAGTATGCCATTGTGCTATCCTCGGTTATGTATATTCCGATTTGAAAGTGTATTGGATGATTAATGATAATGTATGGAAAGATTATGGAGTTACATTGCCCGTGGCAGTAAATGTTGATTATATTCCCATTGTAAATAAATCTCATCACGGTACATGGAAATGCATTGTGGAACAAACTGACTTAAATTTTAAATGGATAACAAATATAATCCGTGTGAAAGGTATGAAATAATATAAATATTTCTTTAAGTATCACAATAGTTTCATATATTCAAGTTCAATAAAAATCTTTTTATTAAAGTACTAGTGTATATAATCTGCCAGAAATAAAATAATTTTTTATAAAAAATAAGTTAAAAGTAAATAATAAAATATTTTTATACAATTTTTATTTTTAGAAAATATTTTCTTAAAAAAAAAGAAAAGAAAAGAATCAGAAAGTTAGCATATATCTTTCCATTTTTTCTAAATAACTTTTAAAATTTTTTTGTGCTAATACTTAGCAAACTTAAATTATTATAATTGTCACATTATTTTCCAAATGATAAAACATTGTCCATTTTCTAAAATAAAAATAATTTTGATAAAACTAAAAGTAATTTTAATATATAATTTTTCAAAATTGTTTATTCTATTTTAACTTTTGTTAAATAAAATATTACGTTCTTTTATTTATTATTATATTAATAATTATTTTCGAGAAGAATTTGACGACATAATATCGTTTAAATTAAAAAATATATTATTTATTTTTCGACAAAGGTTTTTTATTGGTAAAGATTGACAAAAGCGGATATAATTTTGATGGTATTGATGTATATTAAGGATATTTTCCTAAATAATAATTAAAGGGTTTTAGACATCGCTCGTTGTTTATTAAAAAGTTATGAACAAGTAAAGTTGACAATATAAAGATGTGATTCAATAATTTGAATTTTACCTAATACAAATATCATATTATTTGCATATTTGTATATAGAAGTAAATATGTGAGCGAAGCCCTTTGCTCCATTTGTCCTCCGCTTATGCATTTTGTAAAATTATAAACTTACATGATTTTTTAATACCTTATATTGAGATTTATAATTATGATTTTATAAGAAGATTTCCAACTTTCCATGAAAATGAAGAGTGTATCCATCCCACATCGTCCCTTGCTTACAGTATACGAAACAAGGTTTATATGTATACATATCTACATATCTTGTAAATTTATTGTATATATTGAGTAAATATTTTTTCAACATAATTTATTTTTTTGCGTAATTAGTAGGTATAAGTTTATTATGTCTTCTTTTCTTCCTCTACTTTTCCACAATTGAAAATTAACCAATTTTCAATCTCTAATTGTAAACTCTTTTTAACGAATAACAAGCTGGATTTGCTTTTGTCAATATTTATCCTAGAAATGGCTTACATGTATATACGGATATTCACATATGCACGTGCCTGTTGAAGTGTTCAGTAACTATGGTCAATAAATATATTTATTAAGCATGATACTATCACAATTTTAATATTTTTTTATCAAACCAATTATGGAAAATTATTTTATTTTTTGTAGAAAATATTGTTCTCTTTACCACATATTTTTATTATTGAACGTTATATTGTGCACTATTTAATATTTATTTTTATCAATATAAGTACTTGAACCTCCAAATTGGCGTACTTATTTAATGGAAGATAAACTAACTCGACCAATTTTTGGATGGATGCCAAGTGAAAAATTTGTCGCTTATTCAGCGTTGGCTATAATTCTATTTTTTATATGCTGCATTTTAATAGGTCTCGTACTTTATTTCAGGTAAGGTACTTTATTTTAGTAATAGGTTTAATTATATATATAATAATTTATGTATTGATAAACGTTATGGAATATCAATATTCTAATTTTATTTATTAAATTTTCATATCTATTTAAATATACAAATATTTTGTAATTTTATGTTTAAGGACTAATATAAAATCATCAGAAATATCTCTCTAATTGTATAGAATGTGGATGAATTGTTGTACAGAAGTAAAAATATAAGATACATATACATATATATGTTTTCTTGCACATTTAATAGTTCGAACAATTCTTTGAAATCAATATAGTTGATTTCAATTAAAAATTATCAAAATTTTATGTATATAAAAAGACGTTTTAGACAAAAATGATAATTTACTTTGTGTATACTTTACAGCTACATATTTATATATTTTTTAACAATATTACAATTTTTAATACATATATCCTAACGTTTATTATTATTTTTGCAGAATAGGATAATAATTTCTTATTAAAAACTTAAAAATTTTATTACAATAAAAATTCATAACTTTGACTTTTATGACAAATTCATAAATACATATTTATTACAATACTATTTTTCAATATTTTATGTTTAAAAAGAGAATAATAAACGCGCGCGCGCAAGTGCCACATTACATGCGTTTGTGGCGACATGTGGCAATAGTTTTTCATACCTATATATTTTAAAGCTGTAACGCTGTAAAGAGAACTAAATATTAAGATAGATGATTAAATATTAAGATAGAATAGATATTAATAATTATGAAATTAAATAAAATACAAAGGTTATGGTTAGCGCAGTAAGTGGTGCGCAATAAATAATTAATTTAAATACAAGCAATTTTTAATAGTACAATTACATAGTAGCTTAATAGGATAAAATTCATAGATATACAGGGTGTCCCGTAATGACCGGACCAACGCTTAAGGGTAGATTCCTGAGATCATTTTAAGACAAAAGTTTCAATACCAAAATGTTGAGGCTATAATGTAGTTTTTGAACTATAAGTGTTTAAAGTTAACTAATCAGATCGTCTAAAGTTGGCGCGCTCAGGTACGGCATAACGCAACGCCTAAAAACAAAAGCTGACTTATCGCCCCTTTTATTAATATCGATATAAGAATTACATATGTGAATATAAGATTATTGATATTTCTGCAAACACATTGCGCAATAACATTGTATGTACAATAATATTTTGTTTTTTATAATAACACTTTTTGTCTTTACATAATACATAAAGCGCAAACTGTCAGATGACATTTCATTCAAAAATCTGCTATCAATTGCATATCTTAAAAGCAAAACTGTAGTTTATCAAACGGTACGTAATTAG
>NW_012026816.1:2905721-2907625 GCF_000956235.1 Wasmannia auropunctata
TTTGCAAATTGTTCATGTCCTTAAGATCTTTGAGTGTTACTATCCATTCAGTCACCTTTCTTACTGTCTGACGTATAGATTTAAAAAAAAAGTTCTAAATCGATACGTTTGAACCGAAGTTACGCAACAAAATAGGCCGGGTAAATTTTACCCAGTGTGGTAGATTTGGGTGGCAAATATAGTGAGATAGTCTAGGGTTAACAATGTAAATAAAAAATTGCAAGTTGCACACATATTACATGTGATTATAACATGTGATAACACCTATCCAATATCGCATATCTAAAGCATTGATATGTAATATACGATTCCAAATCATTGATTTCGATTTTTATCTAAACAAAATCTATGTTGTTATTGTTTTCCGATGTTATAGTTGAAAATGCAAAAAGTATGCTTGCGTATGCCGATAGTTTCTCTTCAAGAAATGTAATAATATCTTTATTCAGTCTTTTAAAGTTTATTTATTTTAATTATTTTCAGAGTCTTAAAAATGCTGCTCGCGAAACATGTTTTTAATACTTTTAAATTTTGTCTACTGATCTCGTTTTCTATAATAGAGAATTATTTTAAGGACTATATATATAAGAGAAACTAGTGCGCGTGTCCATAAATACTTCACGATACTTAGCTGCCAGTATTTTTATGGGCATCACCCTAGCCAGCAGGAACACTGCGTAATAGGATATAGTTCTATAGGTAGCAATGATCCTAATTGCTATTCTCCGTTGGACCGCCCTTATGTTACCAACCACTCTAAGGTCCTTTTTCAGAGCAGGAGCCCATACCGGTGTGCCACAGTATCACGGAGTGAATACCGCATTATAGAGTTGTCTGACCCTCTCGTTCGGTTCGCGTAAATTTGGCATTAATCTGGCCAGAGCCAGGGCCATCCTATCGGCTTTTGGTAATATCAAAGCAAAATGGTCTCTAAACATCCACTTTCGACTAACTATCAGGTCCAAATATTTCATCCTGACATCAATAGGTATCAATGCCTTAACCAGCACAAAATCCCGATGTACAAACCTGTGTGCCATAGTGAATGCAGGCCTCCGTTTTTAGAGGAGACAACTTGAGTCTCATATTCTCGATGTGTCTTGCGGTAACGGCGACACAAAACTCCAATTGAGCGCTAGCCTCCTCAAGGGTATCCCCCAGAGCCATTATTAGGGTGTCATCCGCACAGCAGAGTACGTGGCACTCCTCAGGGAGGATCTTTGCCAGTTCCTGCAGAATCTTATCATACGTGAATATCATTTCGGGTTCAAATACTGAGTCCTGCGGGACTCCGCACGACATTGGAACTCTCTTCTTACACGGCCCTTCGAGTCCTCGAAACACACCCATCTATCCGATAGGTAGTCCTCTACAATGGCTCTTAGGTAGCTCAGGATCTCCTTTAAGATAAGCGCCTCTCGAACCCTGTCCCAAGGGAGGTAGTTAAACGCGTTCAAAATATCGAGAGACACAGCGACAGCCACACGTTGTTTCTCATACACAGGGTTGAGAATCTCTCTCAGCCTCAATAGACAGTCCACCGTGGAGTGACGCGGGCGAAAGCCAAACTGATGGGAGGACAAACCCAGTCCCATCTGAATACATGTGCGAATGCGACGTACTACAACCCTTTCCAATAATTTGCCCAACTCATTTAAGAGGCAAATTGACCGGTATAAAGATGGCATCAGCTCAGGCTTGTTCGGCTTTTTGATAAAGACCAGTTTTGCAGTTTTCCAACATCGAGGAAAGACTCCTTCGCGCAAACATGCAATGAAGCATTCGACAATTCGGTCAGAACCATGGTGGAAGGATTACATGATGTGCCCAAAACTTCGAAACCATGCCCCCTTTTCGCATCGAAATACCGTTCATTTCCTAGGCCTGCCAACTGTGAAAAATTA
>NW_012026816.1:2907645-2908622 GCF_000956235.1 Wasmannia auropunctata
GCTCTTCCGATCTCTTTATGTATTATGTAAAGACAAAAAGTGTTATTATAAAAAAGAAAATATTATTGTGCAATGTTATTGTGTAATGTGTTTGCAGAAATATTAATAAAAATAATCTTATATTCATATACGTAATCCTTATATCGATATTAATAAAAGGGGCGATAAGTCAGCTTTTGTTTTTAGGAATTTGCGTTGTGCCGTACCTGAGCGCGCCAACTTTAGACGATCTGATTAGTTAACTTTAAACACTTATAATTCAAAAACTATTATAGCCTCAACATTTTGGTATTGGAACTTTTGTCTTAAAATAATCTCAGGAATCTATACTCTTAAGCGTTGGTCCGGTCATTACGGGACACTCTGTATAGATTGCTGATACACGTTACATTTGCAATTGAAAATCGCCATATTGATGAGGAAACGTCCGCGCATGTGCGCGTTAACTGTCAAGTTAGATTTGACTCTATTTGTTTATGGTTAAAATTCTTAAAAGAGAGTAGTGCAGATAATTTCAGACAAAAATATTGTGGTGTGAAATACACGGATTACACGGTTAACACGCATGCGTGGACACTTTCTCATCAATATGGCAACATTCAATTGGAGATAAGAATACTGAGGTGAGAGAAATGACATCAGCAATCTATATATCTATGATAAAATTACATAGCTGTTTCGATTTCGTATGTTTCGACTGATCTTTCAGTCATCTTCAGCGAATACTTAGAATAAAATAACGATAGTTCACTATACTAAAATCCGCAGTTATGCAGTGGGACGGAAACCGTGTGAGAAGTCCCAAACCCCGGTTGATAGGCCAGATTGAGAATGCATTTCTAAAGTTATATATTAATTTAATAAAGTAAGAATTCCAATTGATTAAACAATATGAAATTAAAACTAGATAACTCACTCACTATCGTAAAAATAGATATAATTTAAAACAAATTTTTTTATACGTTTTTATCATTGTG
>NW_012026816.1:2908642-2908945 GCF_000956235.1 Wasmannia auropunctata
TAAATTTAATGTCTCGTGTACTGTACCTGTCACAACAACACTTTCGCCTTCCGTTATTTCAAACTTCCCATCTGCAATATTTTAATAGGTATATCCGATTATGCGCATTCTTATTATCAGGCCACGTTAAAATTATTCTCATAAATACCTTTCTGAATCGCAATCATCAGTTTTACAGTATTATTTTTCGATAAATGAGTAACACGAATAAATTTTACATCTTGGAATGTTATCGGTACAGTTGTGTATATTTGCTTTTTCATCATGCCAATGGTTTGCCAAACAAGTGCAAGATAACCCGTT
>NW_012026816.1:2908965-2909584 GCF_000956235.1 Wasmannia auropunctata
CATTAAATGCCTCAACTAGTAATGAAGATGAGAGACATTCTAATGGAACATCATCGTCATCTTCCACTATTTCGATGGCTTTTACTTTGATAATTTGATGATCTTCCAACGCGAGTTGCGCCGATATTCGAATTGCTTCGTTTAAAGAAACCTTAGCGCGATCACAATGAGCTACAAACATGTGTTCTTCGATAACTGCATCTTGACCTAATTTTCGGCGAGTGATTTGAGAAGCTTTCAGGCCTCGAATCTCTATTCCGCCAGCTACAATCGTGTCTATCTCTTTGTATATTCGTACTGGTAATTCTGTAACAAAATAATTTAAATAATACGCATTATGTCAAAGAGATTTTTTCTAAACGATGTTCTTGAATTTATATAAAACAATTCTTAGTAATTAAAAAATATTTACGTTTGTCTTTGTTTATCGTAGCTTCCAAGTCGGCAGCGTAGATGTTTCGTAGCTTTATTGCATGAAGCTCAGGATTGATTACTAATTTCTGAATACTCGTAGGAACATATAAATCCCTTGTATCATAACCGATAATACCCATCTGTAACATGTTATCCATAAATGTTACCCAATTGTTTGTCCAAATAAGATCGGAAGAGCACACGT
>NW_012026816.1:2909604-2912208 GCF_000956235.1 Wasmannia auropunctata
TGCCAGCCCGCTCAGAGATGTGTATAAGAGACAGCGGTACAGTTGTGTATATTTGCTTTTTCATCATGCCAATGGTTTGCCAAACAAGTGCAAGATAACCCGTTGCGGGTAACAAAATTCTTCCATCAATTACATGGCCGCTCATATACTCATAGTCTTCATCGTTGAGTATGATATCAACATATCTTTCTCTGGATTTCAAGACCTCTTGTCCTTCATGAAACGGTATGAACCAATCTTCGGAGTGATCCCATCTAATGGAATAAAAAATATGATGGGTTAATACTAGGGTTGGAAAATAATGCATTATTTGTATCGCCTTTACTGTTTTCGTTACTTTATTTCAGTAACGATCGCTATTTTTTTTATCTGTAACTGTATTGCCGTTACTTTTAGCGTTACACTTATATTTTCACTTTTTTGTTTTATAAAATATTTTTAATTTACTTTTTGATAAATGTAGTAGTAAAGTTTATTGATTCCTTTGGAGTTACAATTTACCATTTACAATTTGTACAATCCTTATGTCTAACTTATCCTAACTTATTCTACCTTATCTTTAAACCTATTTTTACTTCTTCATGGCTGTGGGCTCCACTTCACCACTTTCGGTGCTCGCCCACCTCCATGCGGCCACATCCTACGGTCGCACATCTACGCATCTACGCAATGGATTTTCGCTTCTTCTTGCATTTTTTTCATTCCCTTTCTCTACTCGTTTTGTCTCTCATCCGTACTCTCTCTTTCATTCTCTCCATTCCTCATTCACACTTCCCTTCTCCTTCTTCTCCCCTCCCCCTGTCTCTCCCTCTCTATCTCTCATCCACCATTCTCCCTCCCCCTTTTCTCCTAACACTCAACTCACTGCCCTCTGCCAACTTTCCCCTCCTTCTTTTCACTCCCTGCACTCCTCCCAAACGTGTCCCACGTTTCTCTTTCTCCCCCACACAATCTACATGCTCTCATTTTTTCCTCCTCCCAATACCTCCTCTCCCTCATTTCGCTACCTAATCTAAATCTGGTCACCCTTCTCCGTCTACTCTCCCCCCATCCCTTTTTCAAGTACTCTGGAATCTCCCTCCTCTTCACTTCCTTATACCATCTGTTAAATCTCGACTCTCTAATCATTTTCCATCTCTCCTCCCTTTGTTTCTCCCTTTCTCTATTTTCCAACACTCATACCCCATTCCTCCTTCCTCCTTATGCCTTCCTCTTCTTCTGGCCCTATCCCTCTTTCCTCGAAAAATCTTTTTCTTTCCTTCTCCCACTTTGACCTCTTTTTTCCCTCTTGGAATTTTTCCTTTATTTTTCTCCAGCACCTTCTAACCAGTTCATTTCCCATTCCCTCCTCTAACCTTTTTTCGTATCCTCCTTCCGGTCCTTCTTTTTAACTTTTCCTTTTGTAGTTCCTCTCTTACCAGGTATCCCGGCGTCCTCTTGTCTACACCCAATACCCATCTCAGATACTTTTCCTCAATCTTCTCCAACTTGTCTCTCTCTTGCCATCCCCAAATTTCCGTAGTTCATGACCGTCCACACCAACTTATCGAACAGCCATAAGCATCTACCCCAATCCTTCCCGAACTTTCTCTTTCCAATCCCCCACACCGGACACCCATTATTGCTGTCGCCCTTTTCATTCTACCTTTTATATGCGCTTCTTGATTCCCGTTCCTCTGCAAAGTGTACCCCAAATACTTGAATTTTTTCACTTCAATCTGCTTTCCCTTCCATCTCCATTTACTTTTTTCTATCCTTCTTCAACCCTTCTAAAAACACATAACCTTTGTTTTATTCTTGTTTAGCTCCAATCCTTTCCTGTCCAAGTAGCCCTCCAAACTTTCACGCTCCTCATTTCCCCCTCCCGTTCCGCCATCATTACTACGTCGTCCGCATAGACCAGGGTGTACACCCTTTACCCTCCCAATTTTATTCCTCCCCACTTCACTCTTTCCATCTCCTCCTCCAAATTCGCCATCAGTATGTTAAACAAAATCGGGCTCAGGGGACATCCCTGTCTGACACCCTTTACCGTCCAGAAGCTTTCTCCCTCCATTCCTCTCCCGTCCCTTACCTTGTTTATCGTTTCCCTTAATATTTCTTCCACCCTTTTTACTATCTCTTCTCTTATCCCCCTCTCTCTCTCATCGTCTCAATTAAAATATTCCTATCCATCGAATCAAAAGCTGCTTTTAGGTTCATAAAAAGCGCGACCAGCTTCCCCTTTTTTCCTCCTATCTGCCTGTTGCTTAAGTAGTTGAGGACATATACGCAGTCCATTGCCCCCATTTCTTTTCTAAATCCTGCTTGATTTTGTGGGATGATCCCTTTTCTCTCTATCTCCTCCCTCAGTCTTTCCGCCAGTACTGCCGTGTACATCTTGTATAGGGTGGGCATCAGGGTAACGCCCCTATATTCCTCTGCCTTATTCCTTTCCCCTTTCTTGGCGATCGGCACTATTATCCTCTCTTTCCATGCCTCCGGCCACCCCTCCCCTTCCCAAACTCTATTACAAAATCCCCACACCCATTTCTCCAGCTCCTCCCTGCTGAAAATGTTCGATTAAAACTGATGAAAACGTGATCCGTTTTAATCGATTTTAAT
>NW_012026816.1:2912228-2916317 GCF_000956235.1 Wasmannia auropunctata
ATGACGTTTCTTAATCTGAAATTCCTACATTTCGGACTTTGCATTGCAATATCTCCGCTCGTAGGACATGTAGCAAAAAAATAAACATACTTTCATTGTATAAATCGAACCCAAGTTATCGATTAAGTCTAGTTAGAACTTAATCGGTTCGACCGTTATTGAGATCTCAAAATCTCGGGTGCTCGCAACGCGACGGCTCGCGTTAAGAGACCCGGCATGGCTTGTTTGAACACTTGACACCAAGCCACTACCGTGTCTCCTGATTAACATTTATAAAAAAAATATTTTCATCTTTTTGATAACTTTATTGATCTGATCTATCACGAATATGTATTTATAATATTAATATCGAGTAGTGGATCATCACGAAGTGTCTGCAGTTCTCAATCACAGAAGTCAAGCAGCGTTGACGGCAGTCGTGGCTTGGATGGGTAACCGTTAGTTGAAAAAATGCGATTAAAACCGATTAAAAAAAAGTAATCCATTTCGATTGAGATTTGTGTCCTGAAATAATATGCGTGCATTGAAATGTTGTATTAATCCTTACATTCGTCATAAATTCGAGTTTGGTTTCGAAAATTTTTTCTTGTTATTGGTTCGATTAATTCTATATTACATTTAGAATAATAAAATATATATGAAATTTTATTATTAGTTGAACTATATGATTAATTTTGACATGATATATTCATATATCAGTAAATTTTGGATCGGCCAATTGCTTTTTTTGTACGAGCAGTCGAAGTTTGGATTGACATAGATTCCTATCACCTGATACTAATCCGTCTAAAGTGAATTATATCCGATTTGAATGATTTTAATCCTTTTTGATACCGTATTTTCGGTGCAGAAATCCCTATCGATTCGGACAACTTTTTTTATAATCGGTTTTAATCAAACATTTTCGGCAGGGTTATGTCCTTTTCTCGGCAAAAATTGACAAATTTCTGGTTAAGAGCACCGTAGTTTTGAGTTATTAAATAGATTAGGGACACCGCGGGTCAATATGGTACGGTGTATTGTAAAATCTTGCCCAAATAAAACAGAAAAATGTTGTAAGACAGAAGTGAGCTTCTTCAGTTTACCGAAGAACGAAGTAATTCGTGAAGGCTGGCTTAAGAAAATCGGAGAAGTTAGCTTACCTTCAAATATAAAAAGTGGTAAGTGGTCTTATAAAAATTATAAATATAGTACGTATATTTTATAATTAAAATATATTAACAAAAATAATAATAAAACTCAAAAAATTACAAAATGAATTAATAGAATAAAGAGCTACGAGCCAAAACAAGATGTATTTTGCTCAAAATAAATAACAATAAAAGAATCGCTTACAAACATTTCGACCCCTATTGGGTCATTCTCAATGTTATAATAATAAATATGATGTAAAATTCAAAGTCATCATCATAATGTCATTGGAATCATTTTCAGCAAAGATATGTTCAGTCCATTTTATCGAACAATCATTTCACATAAGAAGGAGGCAGAAGTCCAGAAAATGTACAAATACGAGATGGCTTCTTTTGCCAAATGCATTTCCCACCATAATGTTATCTCCAACGGAAAATAGGTAAATATTCATATATCAATAAATAATATGAAATACTGTTTCATTCCTTGTATTTATTGTGTCACATTTTCAAAATAATGAAAATTAATAATTCTTTTATTTTTTAGAACAAATATTGCTGGCATGGATTTCAAAGTTATTCGTAGAGAATTCTTGGTTACTGCTAATGTTCTTAGAAGCACAGATGAAGGATCGAGCAGTAATCAAAAACCTTCCAGCACTTGTCGGAACTTTAATGTTGATGGTTCGTCAATAGCATTGGATAATGAGTCAAAGTCAATCGAAGAAAACATATGTATAGCACAATGTGGAATCGTTGCAGATTTATTACATCCTGAAAATGCCAGTTCCGATCCACTTAACGTATCAGAGACTGTTGTGAACATTGAAACACCCAAAAGTCATGATCGAAGGTAAGAATCGCAACATGGCCAATGCTTGAAAATAATATTAAATTAATATAGACGACAGATAGTAATATCTTTTCATGTTTTTGTAGAAAATTATGAGATGATAAAAGGAGAATTTTTGAAACGCCACAAAGTGCATCTGTATGACAATGTATGTAATGCCACTTATCCAAAAAGGTATGTTTAAAATTTCTTAAATGTGATCAATTCATTGCTATGTTGCGCTGAATAGCCAATTAAAATTTCTAAAAACTGTTAACTATTTATACTTTTATACAGATCGCAAAAAGTAAAACATTTGCATAGTCATCGCAGTATTGGAAGCTCATTTTATACGCAAATGAAGAAACGACAGGTTAAAATTTTTGTACTAAAAAATTTGAAAAGGCCATCGAGAAATTTACTCGGAGAATACTATAGTGAAGAGAACACTCCTTCATACACTCGTAAACAACGATATGCTTATTGACCCTTCACGTATACTCTAGTACAAAAATGTCTGGCAATTGTCGAAATGTTTTAATTTTTACTGACAGAACACTTAATTCACTAATTTCTATTGTTTCCTTTATTATTTTTCAGTAACAAAAAATATATAAATGCTTACACATCCGACTTACACATAAATGCTTATACAGCCGGCGGGACACAATGCATGTCTTTTTGCTGGATTGTTTGCGTTTTAGTAAATTTCTAGAAATTCTGTGTTCTGTGTGGTGCAATTAATTTACTAAAACGCGAGCAATCCAGCAAGAAAATATGCATTATATGCCACTGGTTTAATATATATTTAGAACAGATAAACTGTCAGTACATGTTTTAATATTTTAAACATATTACGTTTTTTCGTTTTATGATGGAGATTTATGATGGAGAATTGCAATAACACTACTGATAGTACCCATAAATCGAGAGAAAATGAGAATACATTAATAAAGTTGCTGAAAGAAGAATTAGAATAATCATCGATCTCTCAATAATAAGTTTCATCTACAATCTAGATGCAATAATTTAGATGAAATGAAAGAGATTGAAAGAAAGTGCCAAACTTTACAATTGTAATTAATACAAAAAAATGAAGATGATCAAAATTTAATAGAAAAAAAACAAATGCAAGTAATGATTAATGATCTTCAAGCGAAACTGGTGGCAGTTGATCTCGACAAACATAACTTCGAAAAAACAGCTGAAAATAAGATGATACAACAATTGCAATGTTATTTCACAGAAGGACAAATAAGATGCATCATAGAAAATTGAAAATGAATTCGGTGGTTAATAGATAATTCGGCAATTTCATTTCGCAGTGTTAGTCTAAAGCATACAGATATTTTCGACTTAAGCTTAATTTTCCTTTACCGTCGCTCACTTCATTGAGAAGGTGGGCTTTAAAGAAATTTGATATTCGAGAAGGCTTTCTATTTGACGTTCTCACAGTGATGCGAGAAAAAGGTAAAACACTCACATCCTTTAAGAAAGTAACGGTTCTCACTTACGATGAAATGGTTATAAGTCCCGAGGTTCAGTTTGATTCGAAAATTGAAAAATTGGTTGGTCCATGTGGAAAAGTTCAAGTGATTATGATTCGTAGTTTATTCGAGAATTGGAAGCAGCCAATTTATTACAAGTCAACCAATGAAAAAAGATATATTAATGGAGGCTGTATGTCATTTGCATGATGCTGGATACAAAGTGGTTGCATCTACCAGTGATATGGGAAATAAAGGAGTGTGGGGAGAATTACAGATTACTCCGGACAATTACTTTTTCGAACATTCTGCACTGAAAGAAGACAAAATATTTGTTTTTGCTGATATTCCGCATTTATTAAAACTACTGCAAAATTGGTTTATCAATGAAGGTTTTTTACTCCAACATTGCAGTAAACTATTCAGAGCTGAGATTATGCAAGCCATTATTAACATGGGCAACTCAGGCGATCTTCGTGTTGCACACCGTTTAACACAGCGGATATTGGACGCTCGTCATTCAATGAGGCAATTAAGCCAGCAGCGCAAATTTGGTCTCACACTGTGGCAAAGACAATTAAATGGGCCGGAGATTGTGGACTTACAAATGTACGTAATAACTTCGTATAGCATACAA
>NW_012026816.1:2916337-2923385 GCF_000956235.1 Wasmannia auropunctata
AATAATAAAATATATATAAAATTTTATTATTAGTTGAACTATATAATTAATTTTGACATTCATATATCAATCAGTAAATTTTGGATCAACCAATTGCTTTTTTTGTACGAGCAATTGTCGAAATTTAGATTGACATAGATTCCTATTACCTGATACTGATTCGTCTAAAGTGATTTATATCCGATTTAAATGATTTGAATCCTTTTTAATACCGCATTTTCGGTGCAGAAATCGATTTGAATAACTTTTTTTATAATCGATTTTAATCGAACATTTTTGACAGGCTCCGTATTTCCACACTTCTCCCGGAATCCTATCTATCCCCATAGCTTTTCCATCCTTCAGCTTCTATATTGCCTTCCTTATTTCTTCTCTTCCTATTGCCTTCTCCTCTCCCTCTCTCCTTCTCTTTTCCTCTCTTCTCACCGCCTTATTCTCTATTCTCCCCAATAACCTCGTAAAGTGCTTCTTTCACTCCTCGGCTTTGATCTCTTCATTTATTTTCCTTCTACTCTTTTTCTCCCTATTTACAACCTCCTTTTCTCTTTTCGCTTTTTCTGCCCTCCTTTCCCATTTTTCATTCTTTTCCTTCTTCTTCCTTTCGCATAGTTCATTATATTCTCTTTTCTTTCTCCTATACTCCGTTCCCTCCCCTCCTCTCCTTCTCCACTCTCTTAACTCCCTTCTCACCTCCCTCTTCCTGTCCTCACATTCCTCGTCCCACCATCTCCCTTCTCTTCTTCTTTCCCCCCTTAATTCATTCTCCGTTCCCTTGATTGCCTCTCTCACTCTCCCCCCATTCTCTCCCACTCCTTCCCCACCTCCATCTCTACCCCGACCTCTATCATTCTCAGTCTTTTCCGGAATTCCTTCCTCCCTTGCTCATTCCATACCCCTCTACCTCCTTTGTCGCCTCTTCTCCCCTCCTTCCTTCCCTCTGTCATATTTTTTACCTACACCTCCAACGGTTGATGATTCAAATCTACCTTGTCTCCCACTTTTAACCAACCAATTTTCTCTCTGACTTCCTCATCCCCTATAACGTAATCTGTCACAGTGTGATAGATTTTTACCCCCCGTAAAAATGAATTCCTCCTCTTCATCGCCACCTATGTTTCCGTTCATAATGCTCCATCCCTTTTTCTCCACAACTCCACCAACCTCCTTCTCTCCATGTTTATTTTCATGTCCTTCGACCTTCTCCCATTTTCCTCCTCTTCCTCCTCCTCCTCCTTAACCTTTGCTCCTTCCCTACCCGTTCTCGCGTTAAAATCCCCCCACCACCGTTTTTACTCCCTCCTATTCCCTCTCCGTCTACCTTTCTAATTCCTGTAACGTTTTCCGCCTATCCTGCACAAACACACCTATTATTCTTCATTTCTCCTTTCATTCTTATTCTCCTCACCAACATTCCCTCTCTATCTGTCTCTAATCTTGTGTTCTTCTCCATTAATTCTCTTCTGATCCTCATTAACATTCCCCTCGTTTGCCGTCCCTGCTTGCTTTTCCTTTTTATCATTTGCACCCCCCATATATATCCCTTTGGCACCCTCTCCTTAATTTTTCTCCATCTTCCCTCCTCCATCCGTGTCTCCGATAATGCCATCACATCCCATTCTTTTAATCCTTCCCAAAAGCCCCTGTCTTTGTTACTTAATCCCGCCACATTCCAATAGGCTATCCTTCTTCACCCCCGTTAGACTTACGTTTCCCTTTCCCCCCCCACTCATTTTCTTCCCCTGTTCCTTGCTCCCGATATCTTCTCTTTCCCCTTTCCTTTCTCTTTCCCCCGATTCCTCCATCCAAATTCTTCCTTGTCCATCCCTTAGTACCTCTTCCATCTTGTCCCATCTCCACCATTTCTTCTCAATCCGTACCTTCCCATGCCCTACCCATACTTTCTTTCCGTTTCTCATTTCTCTTTTTGCTATTTCCTCTAATCTCCATCTCATTTTCTTTTCCTTCCATGTCCAATCTTCCAAAATTCTTTCTTTTCTATTTTTCAAATTCTTCTTTTTGTTTATAACTTCCCACTTCTGTTCTTTGCTTCTTAACTTTACCAGCACCATCTCCCCTTCCCTCTTTTCACCCCCTCCTATTCTTTTAACTTCCTCAGTGTCACTTCCTTGCACTTATTGCTTACATTACCCTCTCCACAGCCTCCCTTCTTTTTCCTTGCTCTACCTCCATTTCTCTTATTATTACGTTTTTTCTTTTCTCTTCCCGTTCCTTCGCCTTCATTTTCCTTTCCATTTCTCTAATCTTACTTTTTATGTCTCTTCCTTCCTCCTCCTTTCCTCTCCCCTCTCTCCCTCTTCCTTCTAACTTTTCCACCTTCTTTTCTAAATCCTTAATTTGATTCATCATATCCTCTTTCTCCTCCCTCCATTCCTTCTCCCTTTCCTTCAATTCTCTCCTAAATTCCTCTATCTCCCCCCTCAGCATACCCTCTCTGCTCCTTAATCCCCTTCTTCACTTCCTTCTTCATTTTTCTTACTTCCTCTCTCCACATTTTTACTCCCCTTAATTCCTTCGTCACTTTCTCCATCTTCCCCCTCCACCTTCTCATCATCTCTTTGATTTCCTTCTTATCCACCTCCCTTCCCCCCTGGGTGATCTGGGCGTCTTTTTGCTTTTTTGGAAAACCTCCCTCTCTTCCCCTTCTTCTCCTTTCCTTTCCTCTATCTCCTCTCTCTTCCGTTTAAAAAAATCCTCTATATTTCCCATACTCTTACCTCCTACACTTTTACTTCTTTCTCTCGCTCTGCTCTCCTCGCCACCGCTCAGCGCCATCATTCTATCTGCTATTCTCTTTCTCTCTCCCGTCCTCCCTTTCTCACTTTGTTCCTACCTTGGGCCCTCTACACACTCTGTATTCTATGCTCTATGGCGGATGGCCTCCTCTGTGGCGCTCTCTCTCCCTCATCTGTCTCTCACTCTCCGGTCCTTACCTAACCTCTACTCTCTTCCCTGCGCTTTCTCTGCCCTAACCCTCCACCATGAAGTATGAATAAGAAGACGTAACGACATAGGTAAAATGGTAAAAAGTTGGTCACGAAAAATGTTCCGTAAACTGCCAGGTTCGCCGAACGGAAGAACTTGCAACATTTCATCGCCATCTTGAATATTTATATATGTATAGTGTGTCACAATTGTGTTAGTGTAGAGAAGTAGAGAGTGGTAGAGAAGTGAATAGAAAAATGAATAGAGGTTAAGAATGAGTTTCGGCAAGGAATAATTTTGATATATTTTTTAAAGTGAATATAGTTTGGTTATATTTTATTTGTAATTATAAAATTTTAAAGAAAATTAATTTGCTGTTAGATCATTACTGATTTTGCTGCATTTCTATCGTCAATTTGCTGCATATTTCCCTGTCAGTATGCTCTGCCACATTTCTGGTGACAGTTCGACAATATTATTATAGATATAATTAATAAATCCTGTGTTATATTCTTTGCTTTTCCATTAAAAATTTGCTTAAAATTTATTTACCCAGGTTTGATTAGCTGAGTAATGTTTAATATAGTATAATTTAATATAGTATTTTCAATTTTTTTTCTTATAATTTATATACATTTAATTTGTAATTTTCTTACTTTTTATTATATTATAGGCAAAATAAGTTATTTATAAGTAACAAATGGCTTGTTGCATGGAGGGATGCAACTCTAGGGGAGGCCAAAAAGGTTCGTCCCAAAAAAAGCTTGTTTACACCTCGCACTGTAAGTATATTATAGGGATAATTTTTTTTTATTCAAATTACGGAACATTTTTCGTGACCACTCTCAGTCTATGTTGTTACGTCTCCTTATTCTTGCTTCATGTTCTCTATACACTTCTCTACCACTCTCTACTTCTCTACATTAACACAATTGTAACACACTATACATATATGAATATTCAAGATGGCGATGAAATGTTGCAAATTTTTCCGTTCAGCGAACCTGACAGTTTACGGAACATTTTTCGTGACCACTTTCAGTCTATGTCGTTACGTCTCCTTATTCTTATTTCATGTCCTCCACCGTCCAAGCTGCACCCTTTATTCCTTCACTCTCACACACTCTCCCAAACCTCTACTCTCTTCACAAACACTCTCTCCCTCACTTACTCTTGCACCCGTTTTTTGTGTTCACCCAACTCTTGCCTCTATGCAACACGCGTTCTCACAATCGCACCGGAAGCGGAAGTCCTCTACTTTTTGAAAAATGTTTTGTACATTATATTTTTTACGCTTAAGCTACACTTTCGTAGTCTATATCAGTATTGAAAATCTACATCTATATACAGGGTGTCTCGTACTCAATGGTACAGCGCTTGTGGGGAGGTAGTGTGGATCAAACTGAACAAAAAAGTCCTCTACCATTTTGCAATCTTCGCAATAGTTTTTGAGATATTAATATACAGGGTGTCCGGTAATAACCGAATAATATCTCGTGGGCTGGTAGAGCAGATTAAACTGAACAAAAAAGTCCTCTACTATTTTGCCCACAAGATATTATTACCGGACACCCTGTATAAAGCTCGACGAATCTAAATGCGCGGCGAGATACGCCCGCCCGCCGCAGACCGCAGTCACCTCCCCCGCGCGCCTAGTAGGCGGCGCGTGGTAGGGGTAATCCATTGCCGTGCGCTAGACAATCAGTTACCAATTATTCCGGTCAATTATTGCGAAGATCGCAAAATAGTAGAGGAATTTTTTGTCCAGTTTGGTCCACACTACCTGCCTACAAGCGCTGTACCATTGAGTATGAGGCACCCTGTATATACACATATATACATATATATATATATATATATATTAGGATGGATCGATTTCTTACCCTCTGCATGTATTTTCGGAAAATACATAAAAAATGATAAATTTTGGTGACAAGCGGAAATTTTTTAATGAATATCTACCTTTCCTAAAAAATAAAAAAGCAGCATTTTTTTCATTTTTATTTTATTTTAATTAATCATCGGTTTATTATGGTACATAACAATTGTTTCGTAAAAATAATTTATTGCTGGAAATCTTTTTTTGTTTCATTTCTTGGCCTTTTAAGCCGAAATTCGATTATAGTAAATTCCTTCCCGTATTTCCAAATCTTTAATTGCAGCATCTGTGAACATATATCCTCGGATTTCATTGTCTGACATTGATCGCGAAAAAGCAGGTTCTGTCAAATTTACGTTTTCACCGTACGGTCACCGTATAAACTTCGATTGCAACGAATATATAGACATAATCAACTGGGAAAACATAAATTTGACCAAATCTGCTTTTTTGCGATCAATGTCAGACGATGAAATCCGATGATACATGTTCGCAGATGCTGGAATTAAATATTTGGAAATACCCTGTCATGTACAAGCAACGAAACGTCACATTAAAATTTTCGCTGAGACACACCACATCGTGTGTCTCCCAAGCAAACGCGAAGGAATGGTATTTACTATCGAATCTCGGCTTAAAAGGCCGAGAACTGAAACAAAAAAAGATTTCTAATAATAAATTATTTTTATGAAACAATTATTATGTACCATAATAAACCGATGATTAATTAAAATAAAATAAAAATAAAAAAAACGATGTTTTTTATTTTTTAGAAAAGGTAGATATTTATTAAGAAATTTCTGCTTGTAACCAAAATTCAGCATTTTTTATGCCTTTTTTGAAAATACATGCACAACAGGGGATAAAAAATTGCTCTACTCTAATATACATATGTAATTTCCTTGTAATCTATTTTATGATTACGATAAAATCTTAAACCTGATCGATGGGGAGATCATAGGAGTTCCTCGGCTAACTGGCAAAGTTACTGGCGGATATAAACTGGCAACTTGCGGCTGTAAGCCGCAGTTGTATAGTCTTCCTATTCCTTCAAAAATTACATTATTGTTTTGTTCAGTGCGTCGAGTCAATAAAATGTTCGTAATTTCTGGATGCAAAGATTCTTCCAAAATTTGGTGCAGAACGCTGTCTGGTGCAATCTCGATGGTCACAGCGTTACTTGGAATTAAATGGCTTGCTTGTTCAAAAAGAATAGTGTTTAATATACCAAATGTATGATATTCCGCCGATGATAATTTTGATGCTGAAGTGTGCCAGTCGGCACAAGGTATGGAAGTGCTGATCCACTTTAGACTTCGTTTTTTCGGACATGGTATTATTTTGTTCAAATTAAACAAAAGTTGAGATTTTACGGATGCGAGATAAGAATTGTGATATGGCACGTTACAGTAGATCTCTTTCACATAAATATTATTAACCTAGTAATATAACAATAAATGTAGTAAAAACATTCTTGTGCGACAAATTTTGGCATAAATTAAAGAACTTAATTTCAAATATGTTTATTAAACCAAGTTTTCCACTTATAACATATGATAGCTGTTCAATTTTACCTGTAATTTTTTAATAAATTCTTGTATGGATTCTGTGGGTCCACTCACAACACTACTGCTTTTGCTATTGCGGCATACTATTTCAATATCCGTTGGACATATATTTTTAAGGTATTCGTAATCAAAATTGACAATTGCCATAGAGCTACAAATTAATTTTGTGTCAGCACACGCCAAACCAATAAAGTATGCCGATAAAATAGTTTGTTCAATGGTGAGACATTCATCCGCATACGCGCAACCCAGTTCGCCAGCAGAATGACTAATCATGTAATCCGGAGTAATTCCTAAAGATGTTAGGAGATCTACTAAACCGATCTACAAGTATATATACCAATAATTAGCTGGACCAAATATTTTAAAAACTCACTATTAATAAAATATTAAAATGTGACAAAAAATAAATCTAATATAAAATGCTAGTTCTACACACAGTACAATAACAACATAGAAAAATTATATTTAAAAATTATATTCGCATTTGTTTTATTAACAGGTATATCAATATTTTAATATATAACTTTGAAATATAATACACTTTTCAACAAAATTAAAGCATCACTTACTCTACCCTCCAAAAATAGGTAAAATTCAAGAGAGTGTAACTTTGTCAAAAATGATCGTATCGAGATGATCAAAAAAGCATTTTACA
>NW_012026816.1:2923405-2927660 GCF_000956235.1 Wasmannia auropunctata
AAGACAACCATCTCAGTCATAACAACTTTGTAGAGTAAAATGTTTCATTTTTTGAGTTTGGCCAACAGTGTTTTGAACGGTCAGAAAACAAGCAAGAAGGCAAAGAATTAGAGAGAGAAACGCTCGTAAACTGAGCACACCATGCTATCCCTTCCACCATGATCAAAACAGTCTTGGGCCGCAAGACGACGCCACCGAGGATCCCATCCGGACCGGGAGCCTTATTCGAAAAGCTTAACTTGCGAGCAGCTCTCCTAACTTCCTCTGCCGTTACTTCATAGTCAGCATCCCACTGACCCACTAACCTTGGACGCGCAAACTCCTCCACCCGTGGGGGTAGCTCAGGCCTACGATGACCTGCAGTACCTTTTCGTGTGGCAGAGCCTCGCAAACAGGGACACAAGCAGGGCGAAGTTTGTCTAGTACAATCCTGTATGGTCTCCCCCCCAGGAATCCTTCTCAATAAACATAAGAAGCTCCGACCAAGCATTATTTTTTGCAACTCTGATGGCCCTTCTCAGCTGTTCCGAGTCGTGGCAAGTGCCATCTCTAATTTAGGGATCGAGTCGTGACGTTTTTTCCAACCCCAGTCACCTTCCTTCACAAAGAGACGCACTTCTTTCTTAGCTCCGCGATATCATTGCTCCACCAATATATGGTTCTTCGTTTCTTGATCTTCAGCTTTTTCATAGCCGCCACCGATGCCTCTGAGAGAGCCTCTTGAAGCTGCACGGCCAACTCTTCAGCACTTCGCTCACGGTCTGATTTCGGTCAAAATTTGGTTAGGCAACCTGAAGGATGTCCAAATTCAGGCTGCGCCTATTCCACCTGACAAAGCCTTTAAAACTCGGACCAGTCCTCGTACCAATGGATCTTCCCAGCCTGGTGATGATGTACAATATTTATGGTCGGAAAGTGTCTCAACGTCCATCTCAACATCCCATCCTCTGATCAACGGGAGGACCGCTGACGTGACTCATGTCAAGACGATCACAGCTCTCCCTGCGGGAAGTGAGAACGTTGCTCCTATTAAGGAGCCTCAGATATAACGAGGTCCAATCGAGAACCTCCCCTCGGGCCGTGGGCTGGGCCTATCCCAGAGATGTGACCAGGCATTAAAATCCCCCATTATTAGCAGTGGTTTGTTAACGTAGTCAGCTACTGCCTCGTCCACCGAAGTAAGAAACGCACGAAACTGAGAGCCCTGTTCGGCGAGAAATAGAGAAATATGAAACCACAGCAATATCGTTCTATATCACCATGGCAAACCCCTCTTCCCGGCCAAGATGGAAATTGGTCTCAGGGGCAAGAGGCCTTGCCATGTGATTGCCGCCAACGAGGTCTCCTCTGTAGAGCGTGTCCTATCCCTGGTAACTCGATATGGCTCACAGAACCAAGCGAGCCCGCGTCCCCTTTCCATCGATTGCTGGAGGAGGTCCTGCGCCCCGCATGATCTATTAAGTTTGGCCTGGATAATGCTAGACATTCTCAGGCGAACCAGTCTTCCTCCTCGCAGCCCTCCGGGCTGAATTTATCTGTCTCCTACTGTGGTTTCTGTTCAGTCCTTTAAGTGGACAGGGGCGTCCCCCTCTCGGCCCCCACTCTATGATCGTGAGGGAAGCCCCGTTCCCTACAAACCGGGCAGCTAGACGATTTCCCATACTCTTTGGCCATGTGACCAGCCGAGTTGCAATTGAAGCAGTGGGCTATTTCACTAGGGCATTTATCTCTTACATGCCCAACTGCCAGGCATCTATAACATTGAAGCAGTCGTCTTTTTAGAAGATCAACTCTGGCGGTTGACCACCCTACCCGCAGTTTTCCTTCGTGTGCCAGAATCATTGCTGCTTCCTGCGGGCATTGGGTCCACACTGTCCTGAACCCATTTCGGATGACCCTGGTCTGGCCCAATCTAATATTATCCGCCGCACAATTCCTCGATCTTGTGATAACCTCTATTAGCTCTTCCGGAGAGATTGAGACATCCAGCCCAGAGTCGAAGCTCCCCTTTCAAGGATAGCTTATTTTAGTTTATAGAATGTCAATTATTACACGTAATTTCCATTATTATATGTAATTTCTGAACTACTAAGCCTTGTAACTCTTAACGCGGTATCTTTCGAATATTTCTTTAATAGCGGACAACTTAAATTGCAAACCCGACCTAAACTATATTTGTATGGCGTGAAAGATCTGATGGTATTTTCATAATTATAATATTAAACCGAAATTGTCAACATGATGTCAGTTAAACTAGTAGCAAAGCGCAATTGTAACCTTTACATAATGTTTCAAACGAAATTAAACTACTAAATTCTTATACTTAATTTGTCATACTCAAATTCGTTAGATATTATGAAACTTGTTAACTTAGACAGTAATAAACCTAATTGTTATGCTTAAATACAATCCTCTTCATTTTAATTGAGCGATTTCACATTCATACCCCCCTTTTCCGCATAGGAAATCGCACAGATCCGATCCTGAGTCATAAAGAGTAAGTTACTTGACCAAAACAAGACCAACGATCGCGCTTTGAGATTGTTAAGATCATCGAGTAATATAGTTCTTTTCAGGACGTTGACTCGTCAGACTCCGTTAAAGCGCCTTCGACTCGCACGTATGCTATCGTGCCTATTTGCGAGGCAGGCTATCTGGTTACGTCCTTCCGTACCCTCCTCCTCTCCGAATCCAGCCACGTTTCTAAACGAAACTCCTTTTTATTTTTTCTTAAAAATAAATTATTTCCTGGGGTTTGGACTAACAGATAATAATAATCGGTTTTTCACAGTACCGTATGTAAAAATCATCTCGGAATCATTTAGACCTATTGTGGACAAATTTAATTTAAAACCGGCTTTTTTCATTCAAAACACGTTAAATAAATACATTAAAAGAAGAAAAGATTGATTAGATCCTATGTTCCAAAACGTAGTATATAAAATTTTTTGTTTGAATTGTGATATACACAGGTTAAACTAAGAAACAATTACGAACGAGAATTAATGAACATCGTTTGGACATTAAGAAAAAATCTTGACCTCTCTGTGTAATTTCTGACCATCGTGTAACGTGCGATCACGAATTTGATTGGAATGGAGTTAGATAATGAGCCTTCTTATAATAAGATTGGTTTCGGAGATGGTCTACATAAAAACACAAAACCATGAATTAAACAAACAAAGATACAGAAATGCTTTTAGACGTGTATTTGCCTATTTTACAAGTCGTTATTTCCCCACTAACAGTTCTTCCTCTCAATTTCCTATCGTATTGCTAAAATTCCCCTTCCTTTTTACCCCTGCCTTTTCTCTCTACATTCTTTGTCTCCCTTGGGATATTCTCATTTCTCATTTCTCACTTGACATTGTATAACGAACAACTTATACTTGACATCACAGAACAGCTTAAATATTTTATTATTCGACGTATTACCATCTTCTGGCTGACTTTTTGAAATAAAGTATGGTAAATTTAATTTAATAAGATTAATTACTTTTATCAAAACGTTAACTATGTATTAACTCGGTATATTGATAACATATAATCTTGGCAGACACAAAAGGAGCTAATGGAGTTTAGGAATATTATACCATTTCTCTTATCTATTAAGAAGGCTATTTTAGAAAGAAACTATTTTAGACGATCAACATATTTTAATTTTGGACTGTGAACATGCTGTGTACGAATTGCGAGCGCATTTAATATACTACGTATTGTAAGGATTTTAAATCTAATTTGTAATGCACTAACCGATTTTTTCTAACATTGATAATGACCCGTTCGAGGTCGAAACGTTTGTAATGAATTGCCAAATAGTATACATATACATACATATTAGAACGAAATATTAATACTAACAAGGGAACACACAGAAGTGTCCCCCTCTGATTTCAATGAGCTTTGGATATGTTAAACTACAGATAAAAATAAGATATTGCAATTTTTTTATACGTGCCGAGTCGTACGTTAAGAGGATGCTGAAAGGTCGACCATATATGTACGAGGTCGATAAAGCAGACTCTTCAGTGTCAGTGATATCTCTAAATAAACTTCCTACAATATCTTGTGATCTCACTCAAACACGTGCAATATCCTTATCTAACTTATTGAAGTGTCATCTGTTGCAAAATCCGGCATTTACTGCTAGACGTAATTTTTGCTGTCTTTACTTTAGTTAAGCATGCGAATTATTATAAACTGCAGTTGAAACGATAAATCTTTTTCTACGCTTTCAATCGTAGCTCAAAAGGTC
>NW_012026816.1:2927680-2930102 GCF_000956235.1 Wasmannia auropunctata
ACAAAATTAATTGTAATCTACAATCGTAATCTAAAATTTTTGAAACTCATTATTTGTAATCTTATTTGTAATACTAAAAATGTTAATTTCCAATTACTACGCGAAAACTGTAACCACGTCTAGCAATAAATTTAATTATAGCAATTAAATGTTTAACCTCTCTATAATTCATTGAACGACCTCACCCTCGTTCACTTCCCCCTTCCCTGCAGAAAATCGCACTGGTCCGATCCTGAGTCAAAAGAATTAAGTTCCTTAACCAAAACAGGACCAACGATCGCGCTGGCTTGAGATCGAGTAACATCGTCCCTTCAGGGCGTTGATTTGTCCGTCAAGCCCGGTTAAAGCGCCTTCGACTCGCACATATGCCACCGCGCCTATTTGCGAGGCAGGTTATCTGCTTACGTCCTTCCGTATCCCCCTCTTTCCCGGATCCAGCCTCGTTTCTAAACGGGACTCTCTTTGATTTTTTCTTTCTTTAAAGATAAATCATTTCCCGGGGATTGGACGTGACAAAGCAAAAAAGACCATTTTTGTTTTAATGTTGAATAACTCGGTAAAAAAAATCGTACAACGCTCAACAAAAAAGCAAATTAAAGGTAAAGATTCACTTTTTCGAAAGCTGTAAACTGCATTTGCATGCGATTTTTAATTTGCACCATGGAACTTGTCAAAGTTCGTAAAAAATTTTGAGATTCGTTGGGTTTCGTTTTTTATCCGTGTAATTCCATGAAAGATTAGTAGGATCGTTTTCTAAAATATCGATTTGGAAAGTAGAGATTTCAAGCTGTAAAATGCTTTTTTAAACATCTCGATGCGATCATTTTTAACGAAATTACACTCTCTTGAATTTTACCTATTTTTAGAGGGTAGAGTAAGTGATGCTTTAATTTTGTTGAGAAGTGTATTTATTTTACCTGAACAGCGACAATTCCCAGAAACGCGTATAACGCATTTTCACACACATTTTTGTCTGTATTTGTTAAAATGTCCGTGACACTTATATTATATGGTTTTAAAACAGCATCGCACATTCTTATTGCATTTACAAAGACTTGAAATTTTAATAAATATTGACCTAATGTTAATTTAAAATTTATATTAATTTATTTTATTTGGAACAACTAAAATTAAAGTATATAATATAAAAATAAGTACCCATTCCTGGCCATTGCGACCCTAAGGCTGAGAATATAAAGCAAACAGGTCTTTTTACATTTTTACAACTTTGAATTTCTTTTATTGATTCTTGTTGTGAAGTATTCAGTATAATATACCCTCTCCATGGATGACCATCTATATTGTCTGAGTGGACATCGTGCAGTAAACGAATATATTCTACATCTATTTGATGATTAGCAATCTGCAATGAGAAATTTTTTAAAATAATAAGATGTAATGTTTCTAATTGTTCAAAATAATCTCATCAGGGTTTTGAAAAATATACTAACATCATTTAAAAATAATTTTACTGATTCCTTAGTGCGTCCAGATAATATTACAAGTCTTGGCAAATCATCATTTGGCGCGCTATTATTAACTTTCTGTTTCGGATTCCACTTTAATAGCGTATGAGCATTTGCTCCCCCGAAACCAAAAGAATTGATACTTATGTAACCATTTTTAAGTGGCAATGGTTCTTCAACGACACGAACAGTTCCGTTTATCAAGGCATTTATGTCATTTCTTGGCGATGTATAATTGATATTTGGTGGAACAAAACCGGTTTCAAATGCTATTATTACCTTCAGAAATCAATAATAAATTTAATTATAATAACATCTATGGAAAAGATCTCCGAATCCAATACTATAACTCTTTGATTTATCATAAAATAGGATCGATATTGAGCCAATCATATTTATTGAGAAGGGAATGTTTTTCTCTTAAATGGAAGTTTTTTAAATCTAATATAAAATAATGGGAATAAATCGGTTTTTCCAAAATCAGTCTCATTACTTTTGGGACAGACCATGTGTATAAACTTTATACTTTTGTATAGCATTAAGACAATAAGTCAATTTTATTTCATTTGAGGAAGAAGAATAGGAATAATTGATCTAATTTAATACTGTTTCATTTTTAAAACGCATAATTATTTATATTGCAATAATAGCCCAGTCAAACTAGATATTTTTTGGCGATAATAAGGAAATAATTGCTAAAAAGCTGAATTTTTGCATATAGGCTTATAATAGCGTACTTTTTAACATATCAAAAATCCCCATGCGTGGGCGCATAGCCGGCTGCGCAATTTGGAAAAAATGTCGGATAAAATCAGTTTATTGCTAATATCTCAGAAACTATTCATTGTACAGAAATTAACGTTTAGATAAAAAATAAAGCAGATAAAATTCCACACAATTTGCTTTTTTAATGAATTTCGTACGACTAATAGTTCCCGAGATAGATTTTTTTAAAG
>NW_012026816.1:2930122-2934622 GCF_000956235.1 Wasmannia auropunctata
TTTTATACCCGCTCGGGCGCGGGTTCGGACGTTTCCGCGTCTCGTCGGTAATCTCCGGGGAATTGTAAAAAAGGAGGGCTCGGTGGGGTGAACTTTCCGAGTGCTTCGCTGGGTGGCGAAAAAGATAATCCGGGCGCGCTGCGCCCGGTTCCTACTGGGTTTAGTGTGTAGGAACGATGCGTTCTTTTAGGGGGTGCATCGTTACAAGGGGGTGAAACATCTCTTAAAAAAAAATTGGTCTTTTTATTTCAATGCGAATATCGTCAAAACCACGACAGATAATGTTTTTAATAAAAGTTGAACGGCTTTAAGAGTATTTTATAATTATAATTTAAAATAATTTTTTTATTGGTTATTTTTTTGTTTACCCCTACACCCAAATTTTTTTTAATTTTTCAAATTTTTTTATACCAAATTAAAGGGTATTTTAAGATGAATTCAACCATGCTTGATAAAGTTATTTTCCAAAGTATCATTTTCGAGAAATAATTAGAAACGCCTCTGAACGCACACCATCCATACTCGTTTATGCGCTAATTCACCTACGTGAACTTGGCACCCGACTTTTACTAAAATAAGTTCACAATAAATAAAGATTAGTATTTCGTTTGTAGCTGTTTAATTTCGTTTATAATTCAACAAATTTATTTAAAAAAATTTGGAAAAAGTGACTATCACCCAACTTTGAGTTACTGAAAACACAATAATATATCTTGATTTAGAATTGTTTGTAGTTATTTGTAGTGCTTTCCCGTCGTTTGTAGTTGAACCGTTCAAAAGTTACAATATATTAGTAATAAATAAAAAATGTAATTTTGTCAACTTTCAAAGATATCTCAAATTCGTTTGCGGCACAAAAAACCGATTTTTTTCTAAGGGATGTTTCGCCCCCTTAACGTGCGACTCAGCACGTGTAAAAAAATTGCAGTATTTTATTTTTGTCTGTAGTTTAATATATCCAGAACTCATTGAAATCGGAGGGGGACACTTCTGTGTGTACCCTTGTAAGCTTTGGCTCATAGCTCATTTTTTGTACTGAATATTTTCGTCTTTAAAAATTATTTTTATTTTTAACAAAAAAGAACAACAATCTTTAATTGATCTTGATATATATGTCAAGCTCATGTTCCTGAACAACATTTAAAAGGTTTTAGCCATTGTTCAGATACTTTGAATAATGCTAATACCGGCGGTTCTTAACTTTCAAGTTTTATAACTCGAGATTTACTTAACCGAAAAATATTTTATCTATGTTTTTTAAAGCTCTCGAAATAAGCTGCAAAAATACGCAACAAAAAATGAAGAGTTTTATTTAAAAAATTATTATTTAAAATTTATCCTAAAAAATCAGTCATTCTCCGGCACCCTTTTCCGTTATCCGATTGAGCTGAACTTTTACAAGGATTGTTTTTTTATGTGTTACATCTGGTGGACTCTACGATTTCTTTGTTTCATGAACACGTAATAGAATAAATTCTTAGAGATATTAACGGCTATTAAAAAACAAAGATACGTCGACCCAACGAAATTGACCGTTGTTAATTTCCCTGGAAAAAACCCATTTTTAGCAAATATTATACAACCGAACGTGAGATATCTTTATTACTGTTGTACCTCTCGGTGCAACAAAGGAATATTTTTGGGATCGGCCCGCCTAAAGGGTTGGAACCCACGAGGATACGCGAGGAAGGAGTAGAGACACAGTCGCTTGACACTGTTTCACAGTAATTAACACTTTTATTTCCCTTTCGTTATAAGTGGTTCCCTGATACTATTATAGTTCTATGTTCCCGTTTCTATATTATGTTCATGGCTATGTGTATATTTCGCGTTCGCGTCGCGGCAGCTGTCTTGCCGGCACTCGGAGTAAGTGTTATCGCGGCACGTATAGTCGGTATCACTCTTTTGATTGAACTCTTCCGGGCGCACGTTTAGGCAGCCCCTTATATAGGATTTTCTCGATGTCCTATTTCACTTTGCGATGGTCCGCGATCGGACCATATTTGGGCATGGGAAGTCAGGTGTCGTCTTCCCGACCTTCATTCACGCTCGCTCGCGAGGAATTCGCGAGCTTGCATTCTTGCATTTCCGCTCGCTGCTGTACATGCGTTGATATGCCGAAATGCAAGATTTATCGCACGATAGCCTTTGGGCTATAACATTACTAAAAACAGATAAGTTGTCTCTCGCAGTACACAACTTATCCACAACGAAAAATTCAAGTTTGAAACGTACTTTCAAAATTAACAGATAAACTATCATGTTTGGGCTAGACTTGTGACAAAGCAATAAGGATCACAAATTCATGTACACATGATAAAATTCGATTTCGAAGCGTGCAGGAAACTCCAAATTCCATAGATTAAAATAATAAAACAGCCCACACATGTCGAGTCACAAAATCTTATCAAGGGACAAGATAACCCTCCAACAGAAAAATGATTATCTTATTTTAAATTGATAAAATTGAAAGTTGGGTTTAAGATCTCACGTTCGGAACAAACATTGATTTTTCCGCGCAAACGAATTTGGTCCGATAAGTACGACCACCAATAGATAACCCACTAAACAAGAATTGTAACAGGGACCCACCAATAACAAGATGCGAAACCTAAAATTCAGTGACGCATCTGAGGTGGTTCGCCAATGATTAGCTCTAAGAATTGATAACCGTAAGACGGGCGGAGTGATCCTGAATCGAATCTCCCAACCAAATCTATTTTTCCTTAAATCGCCACCTCCCACATCCCATAAGTTTCCCTATATAAACCGGGACATTCCCGGACTTTCGGAGAATAAGATTCCAAGTTCGTTTAGACGCTTAGATGTCCATTGAGAATTAATTACTGACAGTCAGACAACTATTAGAGCCAGTGCGCGTTTAAGTTCGAGTCGCAGTTTTTATTATTTCATAATGTCACCGAACCGACCGCCTGAGCCAACCAATCAACCTTTGGGGCAGACGACCCGAACAGCCAAGCGGCCTTTAAATCTCAATCATAAACTCAAACAGACATAACTTCTTCAACCAGTAAGTCATAAAACCTTTTCTTTCATCCTCGTGTTCTTTTCTCGGGTTCGGATATTACATTAAATCTGTTTGTATAGTGGACAGCCGAGAATTCACTCGCCAATCTATCTCGCGGAATTGTCAAGCCCGGAGAGCTGCTTGGCAATTGCTAGATCAAGCTTTTGAGGAAAGGCGCCGAACCCTCCAACACGCAGAACATTCGGGCCTAATTCATACGAATAGAAACCCCCAATCTCCCTCCGTGCAAAGAGTACCTTTTCCTCAGCAATGTTCTTCACCAGCCTCGCCTTTCTCATCTGCCGTAATGTAGGGAATCTTCCCCGACACTCCTCCTCGTTCTAATCCTTTACCTCTAATTCGTTCTCCTTCGTCTGACTTATCTCCCCCTTATGATTTCCCTGATATAGGAAACTGGTTAAACCCACATTTTCCTTATGAATGACCGCGACGAAATCCGTACGTACGATACAAATGTCCCTCGAAATTTTTGTATTTCAGTATACTTTCGACACTCTCAATACCCGCATATAAAATCCCTATTCAATTCTTTTATAATTTCTTCCCCCCTTCAACCGCAACTCTCCATGAGATCCATGATTGACCCACACATACACTCCCTTTCGTCATTAGCGTATTAATGTTTTAAGTTATTACTGTAGTTACTATCTCCTAATATTAGCTTAAATTCTTTATTCACAGTTTGTTTAATTCTTTTTTATTTATAAAATACTAAATTGGTTGTCAATATTTTTATTGTTAATTTTCTTTCAATAGTAGGGGAGACCGGGGCTCGTTGGCACAGTTTTCACAATTTAGACATTCCTGTTTCTAAACAACTATTTATTATGATTAAACTATATTAATATGATAGAATGAACCTTTCTCTACATTTTCATGCCAGGAACGATTCTGTATACTGTATAGTTTTTTTATAATAAGTGAAATACGAACATGCTGCAATGTAGCCAATTTACCCCGATAGCCGGGTAAGTTGACACATATCATAGTGTAAGTTGCTTAAGCGATAAATCCATATTAAATTAATAAAAAGTAAAATAATAAAAGTAAAAACAGATCGCAGATATGTATTTCTTAAAAAAAGATCACATCTTTTAGAGTTATTTTGTAATGATCAAATAGCAAAATGCTATTATATAGTAATAAATGTAAACTATTTTAGATGTAGCTTATTTCAATACAGAAATATTAAATAAAAAACGTTTTGTCATAATTAAGTTGTAATTGAAAGGTTACACACTTCTTACAGTAAATTAAACTAAGCTAACCTTAAATATGAGCCAACGTGCCCCATCCTTACAGACATATAATTTAAATCATTTTATTATAATAAATTATGGTTATTACTCAAAATAACATGTTGTATAGTAACAAAAACTTTTCTTTTATCTAATAATACATCACTTACATTTCTCTCTCCAGCTGAAGAATATTAATACGAAATTTTGAAA
>NW_012026816.1:2934642-2940631 GCF_000956235.1 Wasmannia auropunctata
TTACTCTGACTTATCTGAGGCGAAAAATGTATACAAATAATGTGAAAGCTTATAAAATTATCTTTAAAATAATTGTTGGTTGAACCTTGTTCGCTAAATAGTTTCCGAGATACAGCCTTTGAAAGATTTCGTAATATGACGATTTTATGAAAAACTTTGACTTTTTGTATGACAAACGTATATAATGACGGTAGAAAAATTAATACCCACATTTTTCTGTTAACTTATATGTTTGTGTATATAATCCTATATTGATAATAATTTAGAAAATTTACTTTTCAAGAAACAGTTGCCACAAAAATGCTTGTTTTTCGGTATTTAGCATAAAAAAGCATTTCGCGGTACTTTCTTTACAAATATCTCAATTTCTGCAAGGTTTACATAAAAAATACATCACATGAAATTGAAGCTTATAAAATTTCCTACAAAATGGTATATTGTTAATTTATGCACGATCAACACTGGTTGACATACAGACGTTTGAAGTCAGCAGTTTCTTTTTCCAATTTGTCTCATTTTCATAATTGATAATAATTTCCAAAAAAGTTTATTTGCAAAATATTAAAATCAACGTACGTTTCTGGGTTCGTAATGTTTGCTTCCTTTTGGTACTTGGATTATATTTTCAGAACAAGTAGTATTCGAGATATATTGGGGGGAAAGGAATGACAATTTGATTGCATATTGTACGAATTATATATTCATTTTTTTAACAGTCTTTTTAATAATTTATGCAGTGAAACTATGACAACTGCGTATATAATTTAACCTTAAAAATATAATACATGCAAATATCAAAGTGTTTCTTACGACCAACGATTGGATACTGTAAATTTTGGAAAATAAATGTATATATTTGTACAGGTAAGAAATCCGATCTTAATCCATTGTGATTCGATTTAATTCGATTCGAATTGAACTATTCGCACTATTCTGGCTTTTTTGTATACTTTCACACATATAGACCTATCAGAACATGGTAAATAAAAAAGAATGTTTCATCTGCGGTGATGGCGAATTCGAAGGAACATTAATTGAGATCACGCAAAAAGGTTTGAAGACAATAATCGAATGCAGCAAACAATTAGGAGATGGGAAGGATGCCTTATTAACAGAAATAACTTCTGTATACGTACATCAGGCATGTCATAAAAGGTACACGAGACAAAGCAGTATCAATGCTCTTTTGAAAAGGAATGACGAAAATAAAGCATCAACCTCTGGTATAACTGCAAAAAAACTTAGAGCTGAAGACAATTTCGATTTTAAATATGCGTGCTTTCTTTGTACGCATGTTACCGATAATGATTTTTATAAAAAAACAAAAAAAGCTACCGGAAACAATAAGGAGAAAAGTTTGTAACGTTGAAAAATCCACCGCTAAAGCTAATTGTGTAGAAGTCGCAAACAACCGTAATGATGAATGGGGTCGTGATGTGCTTGCACGTTTGTCATCAACTCTAGATTTAATTGCTGCTGAAGCGGTATATCATCAAGATTGTGCAAAATTATTTTATTCAATACCACGTATATCGAATAAAATGAGTCCACCTTTGTTTACTGATATTTCATTTTTCATGCAGATTATGTATGACTATTTAGAAAAATTTGAAGAATGTCAATTTTCAATACCGGAACTTATTGATGAGATTGGTAAGATTGGTGAAGTTCCGAATATAAAGACTATTCAACGAAAACTTAAAGAAAAGTATCAAAATGACATTATAATTACAATTAATGAAAATAAAATTCCTACAATATGCTTTAGAAATACTGGACATGCGATTTTAAGTGATGCTTAGTATGAGGCACGAAAAAAAGATGATCGTGAGGAAAAATTTCGAATAATACAAAAAGTTGCTGAAATTATACGAACTGATATTCGGGAGCAGTTTTATGAGACTTCTGCATATCCTGAAAGCCTCAACTTCTTAGCCAACGTGTATGATTGTATTTCAGAATCACTACAATTTTTATTGCAAGAAATAATAGTAAAAGGCAAAAAGCCATCAGAAATTTTGTCCAAAAAATGCACTACGATTGCTCATTCCATAATAGCTGCAACAAAACCGCGATCATTTATATCTACTGTTCAAGTTAATATCGGATCATACATATATGAAAAGATAGGATCTAAAACTCTTATTGACATATTAAGTCGAAGTTGGGAATTTGCTACACTTATAGCGATGTAAGAGGACTCGAATCATCTGTATTAATGGCGCTGGAAGATCAAATATTACCACAATCGTTTTGTCTATTTGTTTTCGACAAAACCGACTTCAACATCAATACTATCGATGGTTTAAATACGTTTCACAGCATGGGTGGCATACAATGCGTCACTCCTGCTTCGGTAATAGTGCACGATTCGACAGGCATTAACAAAGTAAAACAAAAAATAAAGCTTTAAATGCACAAAAGAAAGGTGTCGTAGAATTACAAATATTCGAAGACAAAAGTGATTTTGTCGCAGAATTAAAATCTTTCATTTTCAAGGATTTGAATGAAGAATTAAAAACTATCATACCTTCTGAACGAAGTATTGAAATGCCATCAATTTCAGATATGCTTTGGATGTGCGTGAAATTGCAGGATTTGCCTAAGATTCCTGGATGGAGGGGATTCCAAGAACGCCTAACAAAATATAAAAGCGCTGAACGCACAGAAGTCATATTTCTTCCCTTTATAAATGCATCGCCAAGCAATTATGATACTGTATATACGTCATTGCTTATGACAGTCGAGAAAACTAAAGAAATAGGTCTGAAAACAACGATTGTTACATTTGACCAGCCTCTGTACATATTGTTGCATGTATGGGAGAAGATTCGATCCTGGGTAACATTGTTGTAAGATTAGGAGGATTTCATGTTCTGATGTCGTTTTTAAGCACTATAGGGTTTATCATGGCAGGAAGCGGTCTAAAAGACCTTCTTAGTTTAATATATGCATCGAATTCCGTAGACAAAATGCTTGTAGGGCATGCTTATGCCAGAGCTGTTAGAGGTCATTTACTCGTTCAGTTAGCTTTCTTGCAAAAATCGTTCTGAAAAACATATTTTTAACCGTCGTAGAACATGAAACTGTGGTTACCATTTTACTACATTTTCAAGATAATCCTCCGATGGCAAGAGAGATCGATGAGAATCCTGTTTTAATAGAACTGTCTTTGAAATTAGAGCAAGAACTCCTACGAATTGAAAATAATGGGCCATCTGTTAAATTATGGATGCAATATTTTCATATGATTACTATCATAAAATTATTTATCCAAGCAGAAAGAGAAGGAAACTGGAAAAAACACTTACTTGCCATAAAACGTATGATTTCATTTTTTCATGCAAGTGGCCATTTCCCGTACGCAAAATCATGTCAAATTTATTTGCAAGATATGGCACAATTAGAAGCAAAGCAAAAATAGATGTTACCGAATATCAAATGTATACTGAACGTGGATATTTTACTATGAAACGAACCGACAAATTCTGGTCAGGCATATGATCAGATCAAACTATTGAGCAGAGCTCTTAACAGAGAGTTTAGAATAAAAAGGTCCTGTTATGCAAGGAATAACTGATAACACTCTCACTTCATTTATAGTAACGATGTCTGTTCTACATAATATTTGTGAAAGTTTTGAGGAATATTGTGAGGTTCAATTTTTGTCTGGAGAACAACATGTTAAGGCCCGAGAAAGTAGAATTGAACGAGATGATAAGGACGTTACAAAACTTGATAACTGGTTACAATCTCATAACCCTTTCGTATTTTCAAATGAATTAATATCATTAAGTACTGGCGTCATAGGCGATTAAAAACATATTAATTGCTTTCTAGCACGAGAAATTGGAGAATTGTGCATGAACACTGTAGTTAACAAGTGTTTCAAGAATATCACATTAAAACGCAGTAATAGAGTTCGTTCACTGGCTACAGTAAATTCATATATAAAGATTCACGAAAAGCAAGTAGTGGTGAATCCTTTAACGCTATTTCAGAGGATAACAATAGCCAAAAAAAAAGACGAAGATCTCGCAGAGTACTTGAAATTCGAACTTGCTCCCCTTTTGCTTTTTTGTGAGTCTGGAATGCGAAAAACACAAAAATCTTTAGTACAAAATTTTGCAGGAATATAACGGAAATATTTATGACGTAATACATGGACGTATTACATACGTAATAGATGGAGGATTTCTGTTACATCGTGTTATATGAAACATTAATAAGACATACAAAGATATTTGTGCTACATGTGTTAATTATGTGAAAAAAATGACGGTGACAATTGCGTAATTGTATTCGACGATTATAATAATACTAGTAATAGCACGAAAAGAGCTGAACAACAGCGGCGTACTGCGAGCAATTCATGTTCCGACATTATTTTCCAAGAGCACATGATAGCCACCGTCAGTCAAGATAAATTCTTAGGCAATGACAATAATAAAATGAGACTCATTTCTATGTTACGAAAAAAACTGGAAAACGAAGAATTTGTTGTAAAGCAGACCGAAAGTGATGCGGACGGTTTGATTGTACAAACAAATATAGAAGTTTCTGCGACTCAACAATCCATAATAATAGGAGAAGATGTTGATTTTGTCATGTTAATGATTGCCCTAACACCTGTAGATAAAAACATATTTTTTATTAAACCAGAAAGAGGTAAAAGCGAAAAAAAATGTATTCATCCCAGCAACTGCAGGAAAATGGAAAACTGAAGAACACAATTTTATTAGCTCACGCATTCAGTGGTTGTGATACGACCTTGGCAATATTTCAGAAAGGTAAAATCAAAATTTTCAAACTGTTGCAGGAAGAACCGAAACTTTGTGACATAATTAACATTTTCACAAATGACAATTCAACACCAAAAGAAATTCAACGAGCCGGAGAAATTCTGTTTCTGTACGTTTACGGAGCAAAACATCCATCAGAAGACGATTTAAATTCTTATCATTACGATATATTTCGAAAATCCGTATTAAAACATACATCTCGATTACCTTCACTACCGCCTACAGTTGGAGCAGCTGCTCAACATTCGTTCTGGATATATCACCAACTTCAAACGTGGTTGGGGAAGAACAAGGATCCTGAAAGTTGGGGCTGGCAGAAAAGAAAGGGTCATCTTCAGTCTGTGCAGACAATGGATCCTCCTGCACCAGATAAAATTTTAAATCTTGTATCTTGCAATTGCAGGACAAACTGTAATTCATCGTGTGGGTGCAAAAGAGCTGGGCTTAAATGTTCTGACTTTTGCGGACACTGCCAAGAAACGGGATGCTTTAATGATTTTCAAATCGAATACGACGAAATACAGGAGGAAACATGTATGGATGCAAATGACGACGCTAATTTAGAAGACGCATCCAAAGATAAATAAACAATAATAAAAATTGACATATAAAAATAAAGAAATTTTAAAGCTATAAATTTCTATATTTTGTCAATAAATGAATCTTTTCTTGTAATTGTCCTAATGTCCGTAAATCAAAATGCCTTCAAAAAATGATATCTCCGGAACTATCGGTCGCACGACACAAAAAAAACCATTTTACAAGTAATTAAATACTCCATCAATTTAATTTCATGGTTTTACATCATAAATTATTTAAAAAATCGTTAAAAAATGAATATATAATTTGTACAATATGCAATCGAATTGTCATCCCTTTCCCCCAAATATACTACTTGTTCTAAAATATGATCCAAGTACCAAATGAAAGCAAATATCATGTATTACGAATCCAGAAACGTACGTGATTTTAATATTTTGCAAATAAACTTTTTTGGAAATTATTATTAACCGTGAAAATAAGGGTACAAATTGGAAAAAGAAACTGTTGACTTCAAACGTCTGTATGGCAGCCAGTGTTGATCGTGCGAAAATTAACAATATACCATTTTGTAGGAAATTTTATAAGCTTCAATTTTTATGTGATGTATTTTTTATGTAAACCTTGCAAGATCGGAAGAGCACACG
>NW_012026816.1:2940651-2942663 GCF_000956235.1 Wasmannia auropunctata
AACAATAGGCTGTAGTATTCTCCGGCACATTTTCTTTACAGTCAAATTCTATTCGCACATCCACGGTAGCGCTCTTGACGGACTCGTTTTGTCGCGTGCAGTCAATGACTACCAAAGGTCCATTCTCCAAAAATGAACCTACGGTTAACAGCGTTTCATCGTTTGTGCATCCGTAATAAGTTTTACGAAAACGAGCATACATATCAAACAGGATGGCGTATCTGTTTTTATCAAAGTCTAGATTTAAGTCGTCGTACGGATAAAATTCTGAATTTAAATAAAGTTTCACATTGGTTAATTTACATTCATCGAATAAAGAAGCATCTTTAGACATGACGTTCTTTCGACCAGTCTGCATGGCAAAGATAACGTATCGTGGTTTTTCTAGTTGCGTCGCAGTCTTCACAGCCCATGAATGCTTGGTAGTGCTCTGCAACAAGGGGTACTCGTACAGATCCCACGAGCGAAAACTCACGCTCAGATATCGGCCGCTTTCCAAAGCTCGTAGCATGGACAGTTTATTGACCTCGTTTAACATAACGTGAGGCATTCGCCATTGCACCTTATGTATTTCAACTTCAGGCTCAGTCGCGGCATCTCCCAATAACAATAATAACAAGACAATTGTTATCATTGCGCGCTCGTATCAAAATCAATTCGTGCCGAGCGTTAACAACCACACGTTTGTAATCCTCACAAAAGCTCAGCAACATGTTGAGCGGCGCGCAAAAGTTAAAGTATCCTTCAGATATGTACGGTTTTAAGGCCCATCCAGCATTATGCAAAATTGTAGCTTTGCCATACGTAAGTGATAAATAGTTCTTGATAGTAGTGGTTATACCAACGTTTCTGTTGCGATCAATCTCCACATCGTTGAGTTTGTATCGAATTTCATCAAACATGAACGTCAACTGCGAACGTGCAATTCTTTGCAAGTCGTTGTCACCTTTGTTGTCACCGACCCTTCTCTTTCTTTATCTCCATTTTTCCATCAACGTAGAGAAAACTTTCGCATGGTAATGTGTATAAATTCTGCTGTTGTATGGGGATTCGTATTTCATCGCTGTGTCCAATCGTAGTATTAGCATACGGATTGTACGTGTGAGTCTCAATCTTGACGATGCTATCATCAAAGATTGGTTCACCTCCAATGTTTAGGATATTAGTCATCCCAGATACTATGCACAGTAAAACCTAAAGATTTTAAAAATTCAATGTTGGAAGCAGTGAGATTCTTTTTGATAGATCGAATGTTTTTCACTGTTGTCTCTCCAGTTAAAATTGTGTCTCCTGTACGTTTCACCTGCTCATTCAGCACAAGCATCTCACGTTATCGCTATTGTCTCCGTACGTACAGCCTCACAGTGATTTCTTGTCCACAAAAATCGAGCAATCGACCGTCTTGATCCACAACGCGGATAGTCAGATCCGATATGCTCCGTGCGATGATCGGAAGGTAAATGATCTGTGCCGAAGTTTCCGATATCTTATATCCTGGCGGCACGCTCGGCGAAAACTCGTGTATCGTGTACACGCACTTGTCGTTACTATACGCACCCGCGGTCATGTTCACTCTATGCGAATGATGTTTACATTCATGATATTTTTCGGTACGTTCGATTCGTGCCATTGCCGTGGTTCCAGCGTGCGATTTGATAAAAATCCCAACAGCGATCCAATGTTACAGGATTTTGTGAAATTTATCCAATACCCGCACTTAATCTCGCTCTTCATCGTATTGTTGTTGGCGCGAATCACCAGCGGGTAATCGTTCTCATCCTCTTCACTGCTTTTCGTTTTCTTTCTCGCAACATCGTTTGGACGAACATGTAGGATTCGCACGTTTCAGATATTTTGCAATATCATGCTGTTCGTACGATTCTTCGGGAATTATAATCTCCTTGTCGTCTTTGTCGAAATAAAATTTATTATTCGACGAATTTACATTGGGTATCGTATAATACGTTTCAAAATCTGCCAGACCGAGTTCGTATTCACCATCGCTCAAATCT
>NW_012026816.1:2943672-2945653 GCF_000956235.1 Wasmannia auropunctata
TCGCGATTTATCAAATCGCGGCCTCTCGACGGCATTCGCTACAATTCTTCACAAACGGTGCAGGACCGTCAATATGTGTCTGCTGCCCCGGTTGATTGTAATGTTTCAGACACTGACGATACTGTTGAACCTCCGAATCAGTTTTTATATGCTCGGGTAATCTGTCCCACAATTGACTTATACAGTTTGGAAACTCTCGCAGCAAAACAACTTTCGGTATATACTTTAACTCTTTGTTGGTTAAACTGAGAATATCACTGTTATCCGACACGATAAGAAACATTTCGGTAACTGAGCACATTCGTGCTACGCGCTTCTATAAATAGGTCCGCTCTCGATAAATTCTTCAGAGTATTATGTGGTGGCAGAAAAGATGCGGTTCGTGCGGCAGTCGCAGACGATCAAAGTGATAAATTTTGATGATAAGATAAGGTTAATGTCTGATAAAAAGATACGTAAGCATGGAAACATGCTACCGATTTCTATACGCGGTATCATCTGTGGCCCATCAAACTGCTGCAAGACAAACGTGTTGATAAGCTTGTTGGAGAGTCCGCACGGCGTACGCTTCGAGAACGTGTACATGTACAAGAAATCATTGCAACAACCGAAATATCAATACTTGAAAAAGTTATTGACCTCGATAGAAGAAATTGGCTGTTATACATTCTTCAATAATAGCGACATCGTCCCCCCAAACAAAGCGCTTCCGAATTCCGTCATTATCTTTGATGACGTGCATGCGACAAGAAAAATGCGATAAGAGAATACTTTGCAATGGGCCGACACACTGACGTTGATAGTTTCTATCTCTGTCAGACTTATGCAAAGATACCGAAGCATCTTATACGCGACAACGCGAATTTTTTGATTTTGTTCAAACAGGATGGTACTAATCTGAAACATGTGTACAACGATCACGTAAACACCGACATGTCTTACGAGGATTTCTGTAAATTGTGTCACAATTGCTGGCAACAAAAGTACAAATTTTTAGTGATAGACAAGGAAAGTGCACTTGTCAGTGGGCGATACAGAAAAGGATTTAATGACTTTGCGGTACTGTAACGTGGTTAGTTGTTGTCGATACATCGATTGTGCAACATTCCCGACATGGAGGATCGCGAGAGAATAGCGCAACAGATTGAAAAAACGAGCGAATCCATTCGCAAAAAACATCGCACCTTGAAAAATGGTAGAATGGAAGAAGATATCGTGCTGGAGAGACACTTTAAGCCCATCATCGAGCCTCTAAGACGAATTGCTGAAAATATCACCGACGATGAATTGGTCGAGAACGAATCGTTCTTTTCGGGAGTAGACGAAGGATACATGAAACCAACACCCAAACGAAAAAAATCAAGCGCTTCGTTAAACAATTCCATACTGGCTTCCACTCCGGTTAAATCAATACTGAAACGTTCGAAAACTGTGCCGTCTACTTTGAATGAAATGTCTGAAATATTACCATCACACGATGAATCGCTCCCTCCGTTGAAGAAATTTTCGATCGCCAATGAGCCGCTCGTAACATCCGTTCGAAACCAATTGCAAACATCCGAGGGACAAGAAAAGCTACAAATGCACTATGATCCTTTGGGACAAAAGTATCTGGGGGCGGTCCTAAGCGGTAAAAAAGTGGACAACATAGACGACGTTTACGGAGTTTATTTTAGCAATGAGGGAACGAAGCTCGGCAACAAACGTATCACCTTGGATAAAAACGATAATATAATCATAGACGGGAAATGTTATGCTGGAACGCCAGGACTTTACGAATTGATTTTCATGTGTTATCCAAATGAAGCAGTTTACACCCTGCCGAAAATGTTCGATTAAAACCAATTATAAAAAAAAGTTATCCGAATCGATCGGGATTTCTGCACCGAAAATACGGTATCAAAAAGGATTAAAATCATTCAAATCGGATATAAATTACTTTAGACGGATTAGTATCAGGAGATCGGAAGAGCACACGTCT
>NW_012026816.1:2945673-2946312 GCF_000956235.1 Wasmannia auropunctata
TTCCAGGTTATTATATATATATGTATATTATATATATATATATATATATATATATATAATATACCGTATATATATATCATATATATATATATATACAGGTTGGACCATTTTAATCCATCCAGTCGAATATCTCGAAAATCAAGCCCGGGAGAGAAAAATTTTTCAGATAAAAGTTGTTTGGTTTCAAAGGGACCATATGATGGTACCATTGGTTTGACCTTAAAGAATTATTTGAAAGTCACATGAGTCACCTCAATTTTTTTAAATGGCATCTCCTATTTTTTATTACATACTCTTGTAGCTGACCTCGAGAGCTTTCCAAAACACTATAATCCAATGTTCCTTCATTGAATACTTTTCGAGTTATAAAGCTTCAAAATTGCAACTTTGGAGCTTTATAACTCGAAAAGTATTCAATGAAGAAACATTTGATTATAGTGTTTTGGAAAGCTCTCGAGGTCAGCTACAAGAATATGTAATATAAAATAAGGAATGCCGTTTAAAAAAATTGAGGTGACTTACATGTGATTTTCAAATAATTCTTCAAGGTCAAACCAATGGTACCATCTTATGGTCCCTTTGAAACCAAACAACTTTTGTCTGAAAAATTTTTCTCTTCCGGGCTTGATTTTCGAGATA
>NW_012026816.1:2948494-2948900 GCF_000956235.1 Wasmannia auropunctata
TGTAATCTTTATATCGATATTAATAAAAGGGGCGATAAGTCAGCTTTTGTTTTTAGGAGTTGCGCGTGCCGTACCTGAGCGCGCCAACTTTAGACGATCTGATTAGTTAACTTTAAACATTTATAATTCAAAAACTATTATAGTCTCAACATTTTGGTATTGGAACTTTTGTCTTAAAATGATCTCAGGAATCTACCCTTAAGCGTTAGTCCGGTCATTACGGGACACCCTGTATATATCACTGACATGCGCAATGTATATTTCCAAATACTTTGAGAAAAAGAAACTGCTAAAAAGTACGATTTTCTCTCCATCTTGCTCAGGACACTTTTTATATAGAAACTATAGCACATTGCCAGGGGTGCGTTCGGATTTCCACCCAAGTATTATTCAGGTATTATTTTAA
>NW_012026816.1:2949928-2951697 GCF_000956235.1 Wasmannia auropunctata
TTAAAAAAAAACTTGGAGTGGTAAGGGTATTTTGTTTAAATAAAAAATTAAAAAAATTTTTTTTCTTTACAACTTGAAAGTACTCTTCAAACCGTACAACTTTTGTTAAAAACATTTTTTTCTATTTTTTATATTTTCGATGATATTCGCCATGAAAGAAAAAAACAATTTTTTTTCAAAAGGGTGTTTCACCCCTTAAACCTGATTCTGCACATATAAAAAAATACGTGTCTCTTAGATTTTTGTGTTTAAAAACATATTCTAAGAAGAATTAAATCGGTGCCGGACAGTTGTGACATGTCCATTGTTAGTTCTTAATTACCGTCCTCTACCACTTCAGCCCTGATTTTTTGTATCCTGAGGCTCAAATATTCGTATCTGTTAAAATTCGAAAGACATGGACTATCGACTACTATGCGACTTTTGCGGATGCGTACTACCGACTATATTTAAGTATTATATTGCGTCAAAGAATAAAATCTCGAATACGTTTTTTAACTTATAAAAATTTTTATTGCGTCTACAATTGTTATAATTAGTTCTACTGAGGATGACCGCCATTTAGAGGTTAAAACGTTTAGGTTTTGTTTTCTATGTATTAAATATATTTGAATTATAATAATTTTGGACACGAACACCAAGTCAGGCTCACTAACCCTCTTTCTATTATTATTATTTTTGATTTTGATCTTTGAGCCATTTAAGTTTTTTTTTGTTAATTTATAAATATTAATTAAACTTAATAAAATTACAGTTTTGTATATATTTTGACAATTTATTATAAGAAGAAGAATTGGCGAAGTACCCTCCCTACTTTCCCACCAGTAGATATGGACGCAGTTATAAACTCATGTAAAATCTTGCTTCGCATAAAAATTGTAAAACCTCGCTTTGCGTTGAAAAGTATATATCTACATTAAAAATGTAAAAAAACCGCCAAGTATATTTTTTAACGTTTTTATCTCGAAAAAATTGTATCAGATTGAAAAAAATGAGACCTTTGTATCATCTTAAATATATAATACATCGAAAAAAAAAACTGTTCTTAAATCATAAAAAAACCTAAGCATTATCTTGAATATATAACAATCACGGAAAATTATTTTGTAATTAATATACTCCGAAAAAAACTATTGCATCAAATTAAACAAACAAAATCCAAGTTGTATTATTTCTAATGTATACATGATTTTAAAAAAATTTAATTTAATAAATTAAAAATATATTATCAAAAAAAAGTGAAATCAAAATATTATTTCAAGTGTATTTATTGTAATTGAATTAAAAACTAAAAAAAATAATATACTTCGAAAAAAATATTGTATCAAATTAAACAAATAAAATCCAAGTTGTAGTATTTTCAATGTATACGTAAAAAATAAAAACAAGTGCAATAAATAGCGTAATGAGGACCGCAGTAATTAAAAAGGGATTTCGATACAACAAGTAGCAAATTACGTGACAGAAAAATCAAAAATAAGAAGAAATCTCCAACAGCAGCATACTAGTCCAGTCACCAGGGAGCTAAAAAGGGGTTTACCTGGAAAGACTCGAGGGAGTTTTGATATTTGGCATAGTTATGTAATTTGGTGCCCTTATTACAAATTTACATTTTGCTACCAAAAAATTGACGCGCTGGCGTCGCCATATTAACAAAATAGCTAAAAAATCGATCAAAAATCAGTTTTTCGCAAATATCTCGTTCCAGGTGTATCTGTCGACAAAAACACTTTTATAGTAAATTGTAGAGGAAAAAATTTTCTACAAAT
>NW_012026816.1:2953320-2953958 GCF_000956235.1 Wasmannia auropunctata
AAATGATTTAGGACTTATAGCAGAAATTATACAATGTGCAAGAGCAGTGCATTTTTTTCCATTTTGTCAAAGAACCACGTTTGTTTTTCAAAATCATATTCTCGAGTAATATCTGTAACGTTTCTGGCACAAAGGTCTCAACATCTGTCAAGAAATTATCCGATGGAGAATAATGAGTAGTCTCGTATACTTGAGAACGAATATCTTCCAATACAATCACTGCCGCCGCTTTCACAATACGTTTTCGTTCCTCCTTAAGATCGGATACCTTCTCTTCATACCATGCTTCCGTTAATATTGTAACGGTCGATCTTTCCCGCTCGGATTCGCTCGCCGGGACAGGGCTCGAGAAAGGAAGGAGACACTGGATTAGTAGGCAATAATATTTATTTAGAGAAGAAAAGTGGTCTAGAACATAATGAGAATAACACCTGTGGGGAGTTACGAATCCCCCGGAACGATTCTTACTCGCGGTAACTTAATGTTTAAGAACGAAACTTAACCTAGAATCTAGAACAACTTAACCTAACGGCGGAACTTAACCTAGACGCGGGCGGAACTAGTCGGCGGTCGGACTGGGGAACGGCGGTTGGTACAAGGGGAGGGGATCGTGGTCAGGAAGGGTCCCGCGATGTCGG
>NW_012026816.1:2953978-2956691 GCF_000956235.1 Wasmannia auropunctata
ACTCCTCGTCCATGAGTCAATCCACCAACAGTTTTTCATTGTCCTCATTATTGTTTGCTCAATTGTCATATCCGTTCATATACCACTCCAAAATCTATCAGAACGTCTAATAGTGAACATTCCTTTTTCGGTAAATAAGTTATACTCATGAGGGGTCATTTTCTTCTGTAAATTTAACATATTCTGTAAATATAAATAACCGCTCTTTGTGTATAAGAAATGACCACTAGAATAGAAATAAGGAAGCATTTTTTGAATAGTATCAAGATGAAGTTGCCAATTGCCCATTCTTTCCGCTTCAATAAATAACTTTGCAAGGGTTGTCATACGAAAGTATTGTACCCATAATTTAGCTGTATCACCTTGGTTTTCAAATTTTACAAGCTGTTGTTCGAATTTCTCAGCAAGGACTTTGTAACTATCGTTCTCTGCTGCTGTGAGAATTATTGATCGATCAGGGTTATAAAGAATATTTTCTATTGCTGCTTGTTCATCTGGTGTAAATTCAATTGACTGCAGGATTATTTTTGCCAAAGCAAGATGAGTCAAAGTATGTGCTCTGAGTGCACGTGCATATGCATGTCCCGTCATCATTTTGTCAATCGAGTTTACGGCGTAAATGGTGCCAAGAAGCTCCTTCAATCCGCTCCCAGCCATAATATAACCAATAGATCCCATGAATGACATGAGTAAATGAAAACCACCGAGTCTAACAACGACATTGCTCAAATTGGAGTTCTCTGCAGAGATAATGTCTAGAGCTTTAATATAAAGAGGCTGATCAAATGTTACAAAGCAAGTATGTTGATTTAGTTGTTTGCATTTTTCAGAGGCAGATGCGAGAACCGTATATATTGTATCGTAATTAGTAGGTGGTGCATTAGTGAATGGCAAGCATGAAACAAATGATTTCTGGTAAATTTTATCTTTTGTTACTTCGATCATAAAACCATTCCATCCAAGAATACCAGGCAGATTAATCCATTTACCATATAGCCATAATAAATCTGAAGCAGATGGCATTATTACACTTGATACCGGATTAATGCTCTCCAGATTGACAAATTTTATTTCTTTCAAACCAAATCCTTTTGTTTTTTCAAACATTTTTAATGGAACAGAACCAAAATTTCCTACAACTTGTGCCGATGGCATTCTTGTAAGGCGTACAATTTTTTGATCTGGAGCAATAGAATTAAAAGGAGTGATGCAGTGAATACCACCCATGGCGTGAAAAGTATTGAATCCATCTAATGTTTGTGTATTAAAATCTGCGTTATCGAAAACAAATTGAGAGAACGCCTTTTCGTTAATTAAGAGTGGCGATCGCATAATTGTTGATATTTCAAAAAGTACTGCTTCTTTATATGAAGAACAAAATCCCAGCGATGATAATATATTTAATAGTTGTTTGGATGCGTATTTTTTAAATATATACGCTGCTACTCCGATTTGCAAAGATGACAAAAATGATTTAGGTCTTATAGCAGAAATTATACAATGTGCAAGAGCAGTGCATTTTTTTTTCCATTTTATCAAAGAACCACGTTTGTTTTTCAAAATCATATTCTCGAGTAATATCTGTAACGTTTCGGGCACAACGATCTCAACATCTGTCAAGAAATTATCCGATGGAGAATAATGAGTAGTCTCGTATACTTGAGAACGAATATCTTCCAATACAATCGCTGCCGCCGCTTTCACAATACGTTTTCGTTCCTCCTTAGGATCGGATACCTTCTCTTCATACCATGCTTCCGTTAATATTTTATAACCAGTGTTACGGAAACACACAATCGGACATTTGTTCGCAGTTTCAGCAATAATAATATCGTCACCATATTTTTGCAATAATTTTGTCTTGACTGTCTTTATGTGTGGACGATAATCACTTTTAATTTGATTTATTAAATTATCGAGACTGAACTGAGATTCATCCGAGTTTTCTGCAAGATATGAGTAAATGAATTCCATTGCCTCTTCAACATTTTCTACTTGTGTATTCGCTTTTCTTTTTGTATCGATTGATAACGGTCGATATAATTTTTTCATACACGAATTGTGATACCTAGCTCCTACTGCTACTAAATCAAAGATTGATTGTATGCGATCAATGATAGCATTTCCCCAATTGTCATTACGTTCACTCGCTAATTGCAAAATGTTGTCTTTCATCGATGTTTTGCGCACTTCATAAATAATTTTACGATTGCACAAGGGAGTCTTTTTTTGCTTTTTTAGAAAGTCCGCTGTTATCTCCTCAGCACATAAAAAGCAATAGTTTTTAAATTGAAAAGACGGTTCAAGTGAACTTGATCGCGTTCTTGAGCGGCGAGAAGAGGAGGCATCTCCTCTACGCACATATGCGGCAATTAATTTCTCATTTATATACCGTTTTCTACACGCATCGTGAACAGAAACAGATTTTAAATTTTTCAAGAAATTAATTTTACCGTCATTTCTCTTCACACTTGATGCTCTGAAAGTCTCCAAACCTTTTTCCTTTACTACAACGTTATCCTCATCGTTCACAGTTTCTTCGCAGATAAAACAAATCACACGGGATGCCATGATAAGCTCATAGAAACGAACAGTAACAACACTACCACGATGCTAGAGTCGTACTGAACGTCCATAATTATATTTACAGGAAAGAATGATCTCATAAGTATAATATTTTCCAAATAACCTCTAATAATAAAGTGGTGTGGAA
>NW_012026816.1:2956711-2962543 GCF_000956235.1 Wasmannia auropunctata
GTATAAGAGACAGAAGGAACAGAGTCCCGTTGCACTGGACCTGAATCGGGTAGCCCCGATGGAGATGGAGCACGCTCCGGATCCCCCAGATAGGCCGAGGCCGATGTCGAGTACTCTCAACAAGGAGTGACGGGAAGGAGTCGGACGGGACCGTCGGGACAGGAGTCGAGACAGGACTGGATAATCCGGCTTGCGCCGGTCGGCCTTTATATACCGGCGAGCGTCCCCCACCACGCGGTATCTGCGTGGGCGGCCCCCACCACCCAAGCAGCGCATGGCAGTGGCGCCGGACCTCAGGGCGCAGGAATCAACGGGCGTAGTAACGCGAAACGTTACAATATTTTATAACCAGTGTTACGGAAACACACAATCGGACATTTGTTCGCAGTTTCAGCAACAATAATATCGTCACCATATTTTCGCAATAATTTTGTCTTGACTGTGTTTATGTGTGGAAGATAATCACTTTTAATTTGATTTATTAAATTATCGAGACTGAACTGAAATTCATTCGAGTTTTCTGCAAGATATGAATTTTGAATGTTTTTGTTATTTTTTTGCGATTCCAAATGATCAAAGACGATGTCAGATGGAGGTTGATCCATTGGCTGAACTGTATGTTCGAAGGTTGTATCTTTTTCTTGACATTCCAAAAGATTGACGATAGTTGATTGAGATTCTTCAGGCTGAATATTTGTTATGTTACCTGTTAAAATACTATCAGTGGCTGTAGATTTATGGACATCGTCCAAACATAAAATAATCGGAATATCATCATATAGTATTTCTTGAACATAATCGTTTGTCGTGTTTTGATCATGACTTGTAGCTATCTGTTCAATTCTTTGTTCTTCGTTGTTATTAAAAGTATCTCTTGTAGAATTGTTGACTTATTACAATCAATATTACCTACAGAATTGGAATAAAGACACAAAAAATAATAGCAATAATAATACTAAACTCAATTTTTAAAACATATAATGAATTATGATGTATAAAAATGGATTTTGCATAATTATTTATAAATACTATAAATTACATTGTAGGTATAGATTTAGGAAATAGGAGCTTGTAAACTGAAATAATAAATTCTATTTTATTTTATTGTAAATTACAATATTTATGATTAAAAAATTTGAAGAATTATTATATTATAGTATTTATAATTTTTTAAAAATAGATTTGTACAATTCAAATTTTATTAAGTATGTTAAGCAGTTTTTCCTTTAATTTTCAGCCAATATTGAAAAAGACCTTTATTTTTAAGTTCACCATCCCAGACTCCTGCTCTCTCTGTCGCTTTAAATGTTTGGAGCATTCTTTCTAACAATCCTCGTTCAAAAAAATTAATAAATTGTTGTACTGTCTGTTTGGTTAAAATTAGTATTCTCAGATTTCTTTTGCTTGTTCAAAACATTAAAATTCACAGCATTTGATGTAAAAGGGTGAAGTCCACATGTTTGAAATCCATTTTTAGCCATGGAAGCAAGATCTATTGAATCAATAATGAATCTTTTTTAACAATGGGGCAAACGTTTCTTTTTTTAGGCGTTCTCCATTATTTTCTAGCCTCCAATTATTGACAGTTTTCTTCCAGGCCATTTTTAAAGGATGGAAAACCGCTACGTCCAATGGCTGTAAAATATGCGTGGCGTTTGGGTACAGAGCTATTAATTCAATCTCGTGCTGTCGACAATAATTACTCAAAGACAATGTCAAGTGCGAGGAATGCTCATCCATGAATAATATTACGGGAAATACAATATTATTGCTTTTTAACCACGGGTAGAACATATTAGTAATATATTCATAAAATGACTCAGCAGTCATCCATCCTTTGTCTGAAGTTCCAATACTCCATCCTTTTGGAATACTCTGCGTTATAGCTGCTGGTATTCTTTTGTAAGCATACATTATCATGGGAGGTGCCATAACTCCGGAAGCGCTAATCGTTAATAATGTTGTCAGGTTCTCTTTTTCGTCAGTATTTACAATTTTATATACTGATTTAGCATCTTTTTTAACAATAACTTGCTCTACTTTCGGTCACAATAAAAAGAAGCTTTCGTCGCAATTAAAGCACCGTAAAGCATCAATAAAAAGCAATTGTTTCTTTAACAAGTACTGACAAACTTCGTCAAACCACTTTCTTAAACAATCTTCATTGACTGATGCTCTAATAGTCGTTAAATTCTGTGTAACTCAATGTGATAGTCCAAGGTGTCGACGAATGAATGCTTCATACCAGTGCTGTCCGGGTCTGTTATTCGTAAAAGAATTTTCTTTCTGTAATTGACTCATTAATAATTTCACACTATCTAGAAGTTGATCCTTGGTCACCGGAAAGCCTCTTTCACTAACATACAAAATCCAATTAACTAACTGGCTTTCTTCTTCTGAAGATAGAATAGTCGATGGCCCTATTCTAGATTCAATTGGTGATTTGTTTTTTAATTTATCATACAGAGTAGTTTTTGGAATGCCATATATTTTGCTGGCTTGTCTAAGTGGAATCCCTTGTTTAACAGAATGTATTGCATCGTTTAACGATGACCGAGCATATCCTTTGTGCTGCTGTTTTGTTTTCATTTTATCTATAAAAATAAGAATTTTTCTATTAGTTAAAGTATTAAATCATTAATTTATTCATATATTATTTTTAAAAGTCATTTTCCACATGCTCAATAAGGTTATAAAAATAAGTTTTCACTTTGAGTAGGATAATAATAACCACTATTAAATTAGTAACTTATTTTAACATTTTAAATAATCAATAAATAGTTTTAAGAAGCCTTGCATGCAATTCAGTCTTTAAAAATTATTATATTTGCAAGTATTATACTTACCGAATGTTAGAATACTCTTACAAGGCAATCAAACACTGCGTCACACTAACCTCACAAAATAAATTTGTATATAATTCCGGCAACTGGGACCACTGGTACTTTCAATGTACCAGTCTCCAAACACTTAAAAATATCGTTTTAATTGTGATTCTATGATAAATTTCGTCAAAGCCAATTTTTAATTAATCTTTGAAATCAAATATTCAATTATTTATTCACAAATATAAATAAATTACCCAATTTTAATACTATAAGTAGGATGCTTGCGCTTAACAAATTTGTTAAAGAGTGATCACCATTTTGACAAATCGTAAATGTATGCTTATTTAATAATTTTTTTTTAATACAAAGATTTTAAATTTAATTTATTTTTTTCCCTCTTATTAATCGTCAAATGTAGGAGTTTATTTTACAATAATAAATATTTTTGTGCATAATTATTTAAATAAATAATAAATACTTTTTGAAAATGTGGTCGGCTACTGGGACATGTCCGGCCACTGGGACATTTACCTTATAAATTAATCATAACTTTAAAATTATTAATAATGTCGCAGTAATATGAATTGAGAAGCTCCGTATCATCCTGTAAATTCAAAGCACTTGTTTGCTTTTTTATGTAAATCATTTCTGAAATTAGTTGTTTGTTAAGATGAGCTTCTTGATCCATTATTTCGACGTGGTCCCAATCAAACTCATGTAAAAACTCTCTCATGTTCCGTAATAACGGAAGATTGTGATGTATTTCTATTGATGTGGTTTCTATGCTCCGAAATTCTATCTTTAAGCATTCTCCCGGTTTATCCAACATATGACGCAGTGCAATTCAAGCAATTGATTTTATATATCACATTAGATCGCATAGAAGTGGGAAGCTTATCTTTTCGTCTCTTAATGTATCTGTTGAGTTTATTAATCCCTGTGAAAGCCAGATATACATTCAGGATCTGTTTTATGAGCCGCTTAAACTTTTCAGCAATGTTGGGAACATATGAAATCGTAAAAAACATCTTTTTGATCGTGGATTGAGAAGTTTGTTTCTTAGACTGCTCCTCATTGAAATTGTTTAAAAAATTTTAAAAATGGAACTTAGTTTTTAATTTTTCTCTGATAGTGGAGAAAATAAATTCTAAAGGATATCCGTTATCTAACAAAATGTTATCACTGTTTCGATATTCTTAATGTGGAATTCCGGATGCAACAGTAATAAAATTCTGTCTGTCAATCCTATGATAGTATCCTATGATAGCCTTTTTGATGCATTAATGGATGATTGGAATGAAAATTAAGATAACGACTTGAAAAAGTTTACAATACCAATCAAAGATAAAATATCCATCTTTCACGATTATTGTGACGTCCAAAAAATTCAATGCGCTCCCACCAATCTCCAATGTGAATTATAGCCTATTGTGATAAGAATTAAACGTATCTAATAAGTCTTGCAAGTGACTTGTTGGGGCTGCAAGAGCGATGTCATCTACATATTTTACATAAAAGGAAGGGACAAACGAAAGTTTGCTGATAGTCAGAGATTCTAGATCCTGTAGTACAATATCCGCAATACATGGAGAGAAAGAAACACCCATGGGAGCCAAATGTTTGTTTATACACTTTTCCATTAAAGGTAAAAAAGGTGGAATTAAGCACAAGGTTAACGGCATTAAAAAACTCAGACTTTGGCAAACTTGTGTTTCGCTTATGGCATCCCATCTCCTCTCTAAGCCTGCTACGGCTAAATCTATCGGAACATTAGTAAAACTACATCAAGTGAAACTAAACTGTAATCTGCAGGGATTTTAACATTTGAGAGTTTTTTTGTAAGTTCGAAACTATTTTTAATGTGGCTCGGAGCAGCAAGTAGACTCTTGTGTACAATCTTGTGTAAAAAAAATCGCTAAGTTGTGTAGCGGACTGTCGATTGACGATATAATTATTCTGAGGGAGCAATCTGGTTTATGGATTTTAGACAAACCATATGATCTCGGTAAAACTGCTTTTGATGTATTTAAATACGCATAACTTGAATTCTGTACGTATTATTTTTGTTTCCATCTTTTTAACAAGTCTTTTAATTCATTAAAAACCTTATTGGCCGGATTTCGTTTAAGCAATGTGTACGTATTGGTGTCACTTAAAGTTAACTCCATTTTCTTAATATAATCAGTTTTATCAAAAGCGACTACCGCATTCCCCTTATCCGCACGTGTGAACAAGATATTCGGATTCTTCTTCACGAATTGCTTCGTATTAGATAAGGCCGACAATATTTGCCAAATTTGCAACCGCCTTCGCAAGCGGAAAGCAAGAACCTCGCCGAACCGTTACTATACAATCAGGGCGCAAAATGGTCGCGATTACAATAACTCAAACTTACGCGGCCATCGAAAACGTAAAGTTGGGCGCCAGGCACGAGCGGGCGTGCCACCCTTCGAATTACTTAAACAAATCACAATCCCGGACCCACGCGAGATATTCGCTACGAAACCACAAGAGAAACTCGAGACGCTCGAAACTCTGACTGTTCGCGATTGGTAGACGACTCAGCTAACCCGAATGTATATCTGGTTTTCACAGGGATTAATAAACTCAACAGATACATTAAGGGACAAAAAGATAAGCTTCTCACTTCTATGCGATCTAATATAATATATAAAATTAATTGCTTGAATTGCACTGCGTCATATGTTGGACAAATCGGGAGAATGCTTAAAGATAGAATTTCGGAGCATAGAAACCACATCAATCAATAGAAATACATCATAATCTTCTGTTATTACAGAACATAGGAGAGAGTTTTTACATGAGTTTGATTGGGACCACGTCGAAATAATCCTTACAGAAAATAAATATTGAGGCTCAATACTTAGTATTGAGGTTCTAATACTTAGTATTAAGATTATAATACTAAGTATTGAAAGTCAGTATTGGTGAATATTTAAGTATTGATGGGGGTTAAGTATTGATAAATACTGAGTATTGAGAG
>NW_012026816.1:2962563-2963272 GCF_000956235.1 Wasmannia auropunctata
CGTGCGCTAGACAATCAGTTACACCCACCACGCGCCGCCAACTAGGCGCGCGGGGGAGGTGACCGCGGTCCGCGGCGGGCGGGCGTATCTCACCGCGCGTTCAGATTCGACGAGCTTTATATATTAATATCTCGAGAACTATTGCAAAGATCGCAAAATGGTAGAGGACTTTTTTGTTCAGTTTGGTCCACACTACCTGCCCACAAGCGCTGTATCATTGAGTTTGAGACACCCTGTATATATTAATTGAGATAATAGTTAAATATTGGTGAATACCGAGTATTCACAGTCAATATTGATGAATACTAAAGTATTAGAGATTAGTGTATGTACATTTATAATTATGTATTAATTGAGGTAGTTAAATAGTGATCAATACTGAAATTGACAGTCAGCAAGTATTGATGCATACTAATACTAATCAAAATGTATTCATCAATACTTGACTTGAATATTGAGGAGAATTTAAAAAATATATATATACAGGGTGTTCCGTAACGCTTAATTAATATTTCAAGGCGTGAAAGAGAATGAAATTTTGAACTAAAAGTTCCTCTTTCAATTTTGGCTCAGACCATTATTTACAGAGTTATTAACGAATAAAGTTAATCAATCAGATCGCGCTTAGCCGGAGTACGCAGGAGCGTAGCGTGCCGTACGTGCGGCTCTTCGCGCTCATTTCATAGGTGAATGTATGTGAAGTGAGCGC
>NW_012026816.1:2963292-2967062 GCF_000956235.1 Wasmannia auropunctata
GTAAAGGTAAAGATTCACTCTTTCGAAAGCTGTAAACTGCATTTGCATGCGAATTTTTATTCACGCCGTGGAACTTGTCAAAGTTCGTAAAAAATTTTGAGATTCGTCGGGTCTCCCTTTCTATCCGTGTAATTCCATGAAACATCAGTAGGATCGTTTTCTCAAGTACCGATTTGGAAAGTAGAGATTTCAAGCTGTAAAATGCTTTTTTGATCATCTCGATACGATCATTTTTGACGAAGTTACACTCTCATGAATTTTGCCTATTTTTGGAGGCTAGAACAGGTGATCCTTTAATTTTTTGGACCAGTGTATATTCATTTTATTTTAATTTAATGATTAAATGAATCTTATATCATCACTAACAAGGAGATGCCACGAACTGTAAACTACCAAATGAGATGAGCCATAGCCCATTCGAAAGGGGGGGTTGCGTGTACTAACACCTTAAAAGGATTTGGGTGAATGGGCTTTGGTTTCTGAGAAAATTTCAAGTAAAGTTGGTCGTCCGATTAGCTGTGCGATAAGTACCCGAACCGTGAGTCTGTAAGCAGGAAAGCGGCGTAGCAGAACAGACTGAGGCGCGCGGTGTTCTTTTACTTCGCGGGCGACGAGAGTTTGCGTCCCCGCAGTGTCAAATTTTTTTTTTATGTAAACGTTATGTTTTCTAATTAATTGTATTATAATTAATTTATCTTTTTCTTATAAACAAAAATACTAATCATGCGCAATTTGCGTTATAAATAATAAATAACAAGTGTTTCAAAAAATTGTTATTTATTATCCTGATGGGTCCACCATCCGTCACACAATGTAATGGTAACCCGTACCGCGCAAATAAACATTTAAAAATCGCTATTAATTTATACGCTTTGGTATTATTTTGAAAATTTATGACTTCTGGCCATTTAGAATGCGCGTCTACAATTATAAGATACATGTTTCCATAAAATTTTGCAAAATCGCAATGTATACGATTCTATGCTCTGGTAGGCCAAGGCCATGTAGTTAAAGGTGTATTTGGCGGCTTTTTCTGTTTAATCGAACAAATTTTACATTCTTTTACTAATGATTCTATATCTAAATTAATTGTTGGCCACCAAATATACGAACGAGCAAACATTTTGATTTTTACGATACCCAAGTGCGTAGCATGTAATTCATTTAATATCAATCTTTGCATATCTGTTGGAATGACCGCTTTTAAGCCCCAAAATAAACATCCCTTATCGACTGTTAATTCTAATCTCTTTGAATAAAAACATTTGTCTGCATCTGATAAGTTTTTCTCATTCGGCCATTCAATCAATATATACTTAATTATTTGACTCAAAGTTTTATCATTTTTGCTTTCATCAGCTAACATTTTATAATCTAACGTCTTCATACCTTCTTCAAAAAAGTTAACATACGAAAATTCTGTTTCAAGTTTAAGGAAAATTGTGTCACTTTCAGTATCTGTAACCGGTAACCTCGATAACGCATCGCAATTTGCGTTCGCTTTTGAAATTACATGTTCAATCGTATAACAAAAACCCGATAAATAATATGCGTATCTCTGTAAACGGTTGTCGGCTGTAACTGGGATACCTTTTCTTGATCCCAATATATACTGCAATGCCTAGTTACCTGTTCTTAAAATAATCGTTTTACCAAACACGTATTGGAAAAATCTTTTGAACCCAAAAACGATTGTCATTGCTTCCTTATCTAAAATTGTACGATTCAATTCTTTTTTTACTATGCGCTTAGAAGTAAAAGCTATTGTTCTTTCTGAACCATCTGCATATTTATGAGAAAGTATAGCGCTAATTCTATACTCTGATGCATCACACGCTAACAATAATGTCTCTTTCGGATCATAATGCGCTAATACTCTGGGAGAAATTAATTCGTTTTTGACCCATTCAAATGCCTTTGTACACTCAGAATTCCAAATAAATTTAACACTATTCTGTAAATCATACAACGGTTTAAAATTTAGCGATCTGTTACTCAAAAATCTATCATAAAAAACTGCAAGACCCAAAAACGAACTTTAAGTTCCTTCTGATTTGACGGTTTTGGTGCATTAACAATAGCGTCTACTTTAGACTTTGCTTTGTGCAATCCATTTCTATCGATTACAAAACCTAAAATTTCAATTTTGTCCTGAAAAAATTTACTTTTGTGTTTGTTCACTCTCAAACCGCATTCTTGTGAACGTTCACATATCAATAGCAAATTTTTCATATGCTCTTCTTCAGATTTTCCTGTGACATAAACATTATTGATATACGCAATTGCACTGTTGATCCCTCTTAGACATTCGTCCATTTTTCTTTGTACATCTGACAGCGCGGGTGATACGCCCTCTGGAATATTTTTATATCTAAAAAGACCCTTGTACGTTATTATCGTGAGATATTGTTTGCACTCTTCGGCAATTGGGAATTGCATGTACGCGTGCTTTAAATCTAACTCTGAAAATAATGTGCCCCCTTGTAAACTTGAAAAAATCTCGTCAATAGTATGCAGCGGGTACTTATTCATAACTAAAAATGGATTCAGCGTGAGCTTAAAATTTCCACATAGCCTAATACTATTATTACTCTTAAAAACAGGAATTATTGGGGTTGCCCATTCACTAATTTCTACTGGCTCAATATGCCCAATCTCTAATAGTCTATCAATTTCTTTCTCCACAAGAAGTTTTAAAGCATGCGCTACGCTATTACATTTCAACGCTACTGGGTGCGCGCCCTGTTTCAAGTACAACTTTGTTTTACTTTTATTATATTGACCTGGCGTGTCACTGAATAATAATTCAAACTTTTCAAAAAGAAATTTTTGATACGTTCTCTACATCAATTTTGTTTAATTTAATTTCAAAATTTCCATTTAATTTTAAAGGCCACAATCCCAATTTACTTAATCATTGCCTCCCGATTAAAGTCGGTCCTGAGCCTTTCAAAACAAACAAATTGGCTCTATCTTTTTTACCATTGAATTTGTGACCGAATTTCTCTCTACCGTCGCGTTGCGGTTGCCCCGGTCGCTCGTCTCGTTCGCCTTTGGCCAGTACCGCGTGGATGGACCGAGTCCTCACTGCTGATTTGCTTCTTATCGAACAGAATCGAACGGGTTCTCAATTGCCCGTCCGCCTATGTCCCCGTTCCATGGTCGCCAGAACCTTTCACTTCCAAGATTCAAGGAATTACTTACTTCACTCAGGTGGGAACTAGCCGTTTAAATTACCAACTTCATGATAATTCACAGATGTTATTACTGTATTTATTTTTCAACAACTCAGTACAAAAGATAATATAAAATGCCCTGGTCCTCCACCGTCCTCGTAGCGGCTGATCACTCGCTCTCTCGAAATCGCGCGCGCCTTCGTTCTACAATCGTTCGTTCCCAAAAATCTACTATCTCCAAACAAACCTCGGATTTTGGTCTTCCCGGTCGCGTCTCGCTTCTCCACTCCTTTTCGTGACTTACGGAAAAAAAGCCTTGATGCTCCTCGCTCCGCTGCTTATATTCCTTTTCTCCCACCCTCGTCATTTACGGTAGCGTTTTTCGCCCGCGCGCCCCCTCTCTTCGGCTCTCAACCTCCGTTTACTTCCGTGAATATAACACTTAAACCCTAGATATTATTTTAATTCTACCTTAATATTCTTATATACTACCCACCACCTGTCTGAGCGACTCGCCCTCGGTCGCGGTACCTTTCACGACCGCTTGTTTTTTAACTCTCCCTGTTCCTTTCTACCCTTGACCGATGATCCGCT
>NW_012026816.1:2967082-2974750 GCF_000956235.1 Wasmannia auropunctata
TACCATACAAATACTTTTAAAAATTAAAAAATGTTTAAAATATCTTGAAATAGTTAATAAAATTAAAAAATTGTATTTACAGAATTTTATAACAATTTTTTAATTTTATTAACTATTTCAAGATATTTTAAACAATTTTTTATTCGATCGAAACGTTTTTCCCTCAGCTATGTTCATTTTTGGCTGAACAAACACGGCTGCAACGAGAACAAATGATTCAGCATCAAGAACAGATGGCGCTACACCGCGAACAATTAAACCAACAGCAACGACAAATTTATCAGCAGCAGGAGACACTTCAGCGACTTTTCTTAGCCTGTACACTCGATAATGGAGGTGGCCCGGGTAGGTCAGGTTGCCCCAAACGCGTAACAGCGAGACGCCACCAGTCATCCCGGCGGGCCAGTCCGTAAAATTCTTGGCAGCACAGATTCCACATTTCGACGGGTCAGAAGACAATGATGTTGAGCTATGGTTGGAAAAAATTGAGAACGTGACCGCAATACATAACCTCTCAACGGCAGTCACGTTGTCGGCGGCGACTCTTAACCTTACCAAGACCGCGCGTCGTTGGTTCGATTTGAGTCCGGGAAGCATAAGTAGATCCTGGGACGATTTCAAGATGGCGATTCGCAAACGTTTTAAATGGAAGATTGATTTCTGTGTGATAATGCAGAAGATTGACACGAGGAAATGGGTCTTTTCTTCTGAGTCATTTCAAGATTACGCGATGGACAAGTTGATACTTATTCAAAGACTCAAACTCCCCGAAGAGGACGCGATACTGCAGCTTTTAATTGACGGAATTTCTAACCTGTCGATTAAAGCGGCGGCAATATCGCTAAATATGGATTCCCTGGATTCTTTTCTGGAGAGGATGCAGTACCTAACTTCTACTTGTGGAGAGTCTCTCAAAAGAATTTCTTCGGTGAACTCCAAACCTGGGAAGTTCAAAAACGACGTAATTAAGGAAGATAAAAGCAAAGAGGCTAGCGTTTCCCCTGGCCAGCTGGCAGTTATTCAGAAACCTGCGAGGGATTTATTTTGCGTCTACTGTCGCAGCAAGGATCACGTCAGAGCGGAGTGCCCCAAGCTCAAGATCAAAGAGCAGCAGCCTAAGGGTCAGCAACAGACACACCCAATACCGGTCGCAGCAGTGGAAGAGACTGAAGAGGATCCGCCTGAGATTGACGGTAACGTTCGTCAATTAGGACGGTGGTAAAAAAATTGTAGCGGATGCCTCAACGTGTAAGGTTGTAAAGCTTAATGGTAAAAATTGTAATTTCTCTACACTAATTGACACGGGTAGCCCGATTTCGTTTATTTATCCGTCGGCGTATGAGTTTTCCTTTAATCGCTCTAACCTTCTAAACGATGTTTCTTGCTCTTATAAAGCATTGAATAGTACTCCTACTGAGACTTGTGGTTCGGTGGACACTAATGTGGAATTAGACCTCTTACCAGGTGTCGCGGCTGAAGTAAATTTATTGGTTTTATGCTCTGATTCAATTAATGCCCAGTTGGTTTTCGGACGTGATTTCTTGAGAAATAATAAAATCTCGCTAACGATAAACCTGTTTGAGGATGAGAGAAATGATAGAGTCAAGTTATTTAATGAGATTGCTTCGGTGGGAGTTACAGAACAGATCCCTAATGATGTAGTCTCCTCATTGGCAGATATAGATATTGATTTTGACAGCTCGGTGAAAAGGCATTTGTTGTCCGTTATTCAGGAGGTGGAAAATACCTCCGTCTCCCCCCCGCAAGAAGAGTATCTGGTTAGAGTTAAGCTAAAGGAGGACTCTGTTTATGCCTACGCACCTAGAAAACTGGCTTGGGCGGAAAGAATTCAGTTGAAAGAGCTCACAGACGACCTTCTAGCGCGGAACATAATTAAACCCAGCTGTTCTCCTTATTGCGCTCAAGTTGTAACTGTTAAAAAAAAATGGTTCTTTACGACTCTGCGTCGATTTGCGCCCTCTCAACGGCAGAGTACATAAACAAAAATATCCGTTTCCGCTCATTGAGGACTGCCTCGCCCGTCTGAGCAGCAAAACGGTCTTCACGCTTCTTGAAAGATGGTTTTCACAACATTAAGATTCACCCAGATGACACCAAGTTCTTTTCTTTCGCCATACCAGATGGCCAGTTCGAATATGTGAGACTGCCGTTCGGTTTCTGTGACGCTCTGGCGAAGTTCCAGAAGAGGCTAGTCCAAATATTGCAACCTCTAATCAGAGAAGACAAAGTTATTGTGTATATCAACGTATATCCTCATCGCGTCGACTTCAATTGAAGACAATCTCTCGACGTTTAAACAAGTGCTTTTGCTACTCAAACAAAACGAGTTTCAATTAAATCTCAATAAGTGTAATTTTCTGAAGACGACCATCGAATATTTGGGGTACATCATTTCTCCGTCGGAAGTTAAACTTTAAGTTCAAGACACTTAAACGCAGTTAAGAATTTTCCACTCCCTAAAAGAATAGTGGAAATGCAAAGATTCCTTGGTCTTACGAACTATTTTCGTAAGTTTATTAAAGACTACACGATTAAGGCTAAGCCGCTGTACAATCTTCTCAAGAGGTCCGCTGCCTTCGATTTTGATGAAAGCTGTCGCCAAGCTTTTGAGTTGCTAAAGCAGGAACTAATGGCTTTCCACGTCCTACGTTTGTACGACTCCTCCGCACCTACTGAGGTGCACACGGATGCTAGTGCATCGGCTATCGCCGGTATTTTAATGCAAAAGCAAAAATTGGGAGTGTGGGCTCCAGTGGCTTATTTTAGCCAGGCCACTAACGAGGCAGAATCTAAATTCCATAGCTTTGAGTTGGAGATGTTAGCTATCGTGAAGTCTATTGAAAGATTTCACATATATTTATACGGTCTAAACTTTACGGTAGTCACGGACTGTCATGCACTGGTATATGCGATGAATAAAGCTCACTTGAACCCAAGGATTGCTCGCTGGACGCTTAGGCTGCAAAACTATACGTTTAACGTCATTCATCGCGAGGGGCGCCAAATGGCCCATGTCGATGCACTCAGCCGAGCCGTATACGCGGTGGAAGCAATGCCCTTGGAGAGGGAACTGCAATTCAGACAATTGCAGGATGCGAAACTTAAGCAGATAGCGGAAGATCTTGAGTTTAAAGAGGATGAAAGGTTTAATTGATGGCTTCGTCTACAGAAAATGTATAGATAAACCTCGTTTTGCGATCCCCGAATCAATGATAACCAATGTAATAAGAGCACACCACGATAACATGGCTCATTGCGGTGTAGAGAAAACGGTACAAGGGATAACCAGTAATTATTGGTTTCCTTCTTTGCGTAAAAGAGTTTTTGATTATGTGGACAACTGTTTAACATGTTTACTTAATAATAATTCGGCTGACTCTAGAGAGGGCGAATTACGAGAGACAGATTCCCCAACAGTTCCTTTTGCTATTCTTCATATGGACCATTTTGGGCCTGTGATAGGTTCTCTAGACGAATTCAAACATATCCTTGTTGTTGTCGACGCTTTTTCCAGGTTTACATGGCTGTTCGCGGTTAAATCCACAGAATCTAAAGAAGTGATCAAACATTTGAGAAGCTATTTAACATTTTCGGTAACCCGGATACTCTTGTTTCCGATAGGGGAACTGCTTTTTCTTCTCAAGAGTTTTCCGAATTCCTAAAAAAAATCAACGTCAAACATAGACTAATAGCGGTAGCGGCTCCGTGGGCTAATGGCCGGGTGGAAAGAATAAATAGATTCTTAAAATCCTCACTTAAAAAAGTCGTAGAGGATCACCAAAATTGGGACAAGTATCTGAACACTATTCAGTATGTTATAAATAACACTTTTCACGCTTCATTAAAGGCTTCCCCTTCCAAGATTTTCCTTGGTTATGACCAAAGAAACCACACCGACGCAAATCTAATTAAATTCCTTAACAAAATGGCACTGGTTAACTTAGATAGCATTGAAGAACGCGAAGCTTGTTGGACCATAGCAATAGAGGCCAGCAACAAAATCCAAAATTACAACAAGGAGTATTACGATAAAAGACACAAAAAACCTACGCAGTATAGTCCAGGCGATTATGTTTTGATTAGGGATACTGTCATTAAGCCCGGTCAGGATAAGAAATTAAAACCTAACTATAAAAGGGCCCTACTTGGTTTCCAAGGTACTTAATAAAAATAGGTACGTAATAAAAAATATTCCAGGGTTTAACGTTACACAAAGACCATATAATTCCATACTGTCGCCGGATCGAATGAAGCCCTGGATAAAGCCCATCGTTAATGTATCTTAAGTCAAACTAAAGAGAAAAAAAAAAGGAAGAGAGGCGCATACAGATTATAAACCATGTGTACGAATCTTGTTTTGGCGATGGTTGATGGTACTATTGTTAGCCGGACCGTTGGCATTATAATTAATCATTTACCTTATTTAGTCCCTGCGCTTGCGGAATACGTTATTTATTAACATAAGATTAAATAATCGACGATAACAATATTTAGTCTGTAGTTTGTTAACCGGCGTTGTTAGGCATCTGCAATTGTGATAAATTACCCTTTATTTTAGTAAGATGCATTTGCGCCTGTGTTAAAGTTATTCTTTCAGTTTATTCCATTTAATTAATCATTAGTCTGAAACATTATTTGTTTGTTTTTTTTTTTAGTTTTGTAAAACCTATATCGTGCGTTTTGTTGTCCATTCGGCCCGAATGTCGAGTCAGGCTGGCCGAGCTGTAAGGCACAGTCTGGGTCGGCGCCACCAATGGCGCCTCCGTGATTGGCGCGGGACAGAAAATGGCCGCCTGCCATGCTATTGGTCGCGCTACCGGCCGTGGCACGGCGGGCGAGGGCGCGCGCGTGGGTTTTTTCACGGAACGAGGGAGAGTCGAAAGGCGAAGCGGAAGCGAGATACATGCGTGGTTGATGGGATGTTCGAGACCGTTACCGATATAGACCGTGGTTACGCGATTCGAAAGCAATAAAGTCAGTTTTGCCTCTTTCAACGAGCTACCTCATTTCACGGCCAACTCCTGACCAATAACCTAGTGAAACTCCCAGTTATCCACAGTTTTCACCACGAGAGTTACAGTATCAACGTGCCCCATGTATCAACCAGCCTCAGTCTCTCCTACTTAAAATTAATATAATGTGGTACTGCAACTTTCGAGACTTATAACTCGAAAAGTGCTTAACAGAAAAAATATTTTATTATAGTGTTTTGAAAAACTCTTGAGGTAAGCCACAAGAATATGCAATGAAAGATAGGAATTGCATTTAAAAAATTTAAAGTAATCATTATTATAATAATTGAAGATCATTAATTGGTTAATAATCTTCAATTATTATATTAAAACAGAGAATAATGCAAGCGTGCGAAGAAAGAAAATCGCTTTTTTTTAATATTTTTTTACACCATATATATGTTGCCATAGTAATACATCCATAACTAATATTAAACATAACATATTAAAAATAATAAACGTTATAAAGTAATTACGGCAAGATGGACAGACCAAATATATTTGCTAATTTGAATGTGACAGATAGAGGAAAAATAATCGGCTTACATGAAGCAGGCCTTAACATATCGCAAATTGCGCTCACTATGGGAATCACTCGTCGAACAGCAGCATTGTGGATTACAAAGTATGAAGAAGCAGGAATGAATAATCTTAAAGATCATCGAAAAAATAATAGAGCTCCACAGAAAACAACGCTGGAAGACAATGAAGAAATTGTTAGAGCAATCGATGAAAATCCGTTCAATGCAGCTGCTACTGTGTTACAGAACAGAAATTTAAATATTTCAGTAAATACCGTTGGACGTCGATTAAAAACTGCAAATGTCCACTCTCGTGCTGCAGCAAAAAAAATAGAATTAAATCCAGAACATAGAAGACAAAGAATGCAGTTCGCAAGAGATCATTTGAATACACCTCAAGAAGAATGGAACGCTGTAATGTGGATGGATAAGAAAGCTTCTCATCCGCAGAAGATGAACGTTATCGTGTCTGGCGTCTAGATGGAGAACGATTGAATCCAAAATACGTTCTCCCATCTGGCTATAGCAGAAGAATCACAATAGGATTTTGAGGAAGTATGACTGCCAGTGGATTAATAGATCTCGTAGAAATATCGCCAAGAATGAATGCCGAAGAATATGTAGAAATCTTAGAAGTATTAAAACCTAACATTAAACGCTTGTATCTCTAAGAACAGTATCCGATCGTGAAAATAGTGCAAGATAACATTGCCGTTCACACCTCTAGATTGGTGCAAGCATTGTTCAAAGTGAATCCAGACATCCAGCAAATTCGGTGACCAGCAAAATCTTCTGATTTAAATCCAATAGAAAATGTTTGGGTGCAAATGAAATCATCATGGATAGCTGGCCAATTAAGAACTAGAGAAGAATTAAGAAATCATACACATCAACAAATTATCTTCAGATTGTACACAGAATTTAGTAAATTCGATGCGGAGAAGATTTAAATTAGTCATTGAAAAAGAAGGATATTGGATACCATATTAGCAAGTAAGATATCTAACAATAAGATATACCTAATATTTAAATAAAAACATATTAATAAGTTTTTTGTTTTTATGAGTCTTATTTTATGTTTCAGAAATGCAATATGGGAACAATTAACATATTACATTTATGAAATACAAAAAGATTTTATTATATATTATGAATACCATATTGTATATAGCCCTCAAATAAGCCGAAATTTTAACTAACAAGGGGAACACCAGACATGGCCCCCTCCGATTTGGCTAAATTTTATACATATAATAGTTCACCCCTCCCACTAATTCGTGCTAAAAGGATACGACGCATCTCTCAAGCATTCATGAGAAAAACTGATTTAAAGATTTTCATGTTGGTAATGTACTCATCGGTAAGAGTGAGTCCACAACAAGCAGCGTGGCATAGCGAGTAAGGCGCCTGACTGTAATGTTGCGTGTTGCTGGTTCGAATCTTATTTTTACTAATTTTTTTTCATTTATATTGCATCGTTTTATTGTGTATTTTTTTATATTTAACCTGAAAATTAATATTTTTATTATAAAATTTATTATATTTAAAATTATTTATTTAATATGCTTTAAACGCTATTAAACTTTATATCATTTTAAGTTGGATCATACAATTATTAAACTGAAATGTATTTGCTATGTAATAAATTTCAAATTTTTTATTTTTTGCTTTTTATTCTTTAAACAAGTTTTATGCAAAAGTCCCTTCTTGTAAGGGTGTCTTTTATTGTATAATCATACACGCTATCTGATTTAATAATGTAAATTGTACGGCAACTTAAAATGATATAAACTTTAATAATGTTTAAAACATATTAAATAAATAAGTTATATAATTTTAAATATAATAAATTTTATAATAAAAATATTAATTTTCAGGTTAAATATAAAAAAATACACAATAATACGATGCAATATAAATAAAAAAAAATTAGTAAAAATAAGATTCGAACCAGCAACACGCAACATTACAGTCAGGCGCCTTACTCGCTATGCCACGCTGCTTGTTGTGGACTCACTCTTACCGATGAGTACATTACCAACATGAAAATCTTTAAATCAGTTTTTCTCATGAATGCTTGAGAGGTGCGTCGTATCCCTGTCTCTTATACACAT
>NW_012026816.1:2974770-2975108 GCF_000956235.1 Wasmannia auropunctata
TCCTGATTGGACTCGCAAATGGCCAATCATAAGATTGATTTATCGCTATTATAAATGGCTGCCGAATAAATCAATCTTATGATTGGCCATTCGACGCCATTTTTAATATTTTCTAGTACTTTTGCGATACTGCCATAAGCCGGTCGCGCTTCTCTGATAATCTAGGACTCTAGTGGAGGGGTGTCTTTTGGGGTTGAAATTAAGGTACAAAAAGCCTACCCCCGTATCATGGTCGTTGCGAAAATTAGGGTGCAAAAAAGGTCCAAAAAAACGGTTTTTCGTCAATAACTAAAAAAGTTTCACTTTTAGGGGAAAAAGTGAAGACGCAAAAGTTGTAG
>NW_012026816.1:2977606-2979162 GCF_000956235.1 Wasmannia auropunctata
TATATATATATTATTATTATTATTATATATGTATTTATTATAATAATAATGAATATATATATATATATATTATTATAATATATGTACATATATCTTTTTTGCACCCTAATTTTCGCAACGACCATGATACGGGGGTGGGCTTTTTATATCTTAATTTTAACTCCAATAGATACCCCCCCACGAAGCAATATTTCTAGTATTTTTTCCTATCGAAAAGTGCATTTGACTGGGCTAATAATCGGTAAGTTTAATCTATTTAATAAAATTCAAATTAAAAAAATATAAATATAAAAATATGCATATTATTAATAATTTCAATATATATTTTATATTTCAGAAATGCAATATCCATGTGGTGCATGGACCGGCATTACCGTCGATGACAAATTCAAGTTTTCTCCGTGATGAATTTATTAAATTCTTTGAATAATTCAATTGCACAGAGTTCGATTTACATTTGCGTGTGATTACTTAATGCATGTAACTTTTCTAGTTTCGAGTCTTGGTCCTGTGATGAGCCCCTCGAAGCGCGAAAAGCTGTCCAACGAAACCGAAATAGTCTGTTGCGAGGGGGACACAAAGACGCCCGGACCGTCGTCCCCTCCCCCCTCGCCTGTGCACGAGGCCGAAGCCTCGGACATTACGCTTTTCAATAGAAACAGCGGATTTTTAGGAAATTTGCGTGCCGGAAGAAACGGGGCTTACGCCCAGATTTCAATCGCAGAGAAAAAGCGACTACAAATGCACAACACTTGCGATTATACGACGAACAAAAACCCGACCGTACGAGCACGAGCGCCACACGCGAATCTCTGAACATTCTTCTTCGTCTTCTTAATTGGGCTTCAGCTCCTACGAGGAGCTATACATCAGCCTGATACAAATTTGATAACTGGGTACAAAACAGAAGTAGAGAACTATTAATCGGATGATGCAACACTGATCAGAGTACTGAGCCACAGACGTCCACCTCAGTCCGTGGCTCACAACGGAATCCAATCTCTGAACATGTGTGTATGTACCGAGACGGTTACCAGAGAGATGCATGAGAGCGGCCATACCGGCGTTTTTCGCAACACCGGTAAAAGTTTTGACCTCCCCGTACACTAGCGCCAATTGCTTCCACTTTTGAGATGGAACTACGTACACAGCCAATGACAATGGCTGTACGTAGTTCCATCTCAAAAGTGGAAGCAATTGGCGACCGGTATGAAGTCAGCTGTTGAACTAACGATTTCAATAATTTCGAATACGTCATTCGATTGCTAGTCGTTTGCTAATTTTTGCATCTATTTTTATTTTGTTTGCATATTAATTATTTTGGGTAAAAAGTCGAAAATAAAATGTGGACAAGTGTAACGGGTGTAACCGCCATTTAAAACTTTTATCTCATAATTTTATAAATATTTCGGTGCTAAAACGTTTGCTAGTCATTTGCTAGATCCGTATATACAAATATTTTTTCTATTTCATCAATAAATTGTCTCAAATTTTATTAATAGCTTTCAATAATCTAGTAACTTTAGTTTTGGTTATTTTTAGGCAACTCGATGCGA
>NW_012026816.1:2979182-2986285 GCF_000956235.1 Wasmannia auropunctata
AATATGGGACAATTTTATCGATAAAATAGGAAAAATACTTGTATATACGGATCTAGTAAATGACTAGCAAACGTTTTAGCACCGAAATATTTATAAAATTATGAGATAAAGGTTTCAAATGGCGGTTACGCCCGTTACACTTGTCCAAATTTTATTTTCGATTTTTTACTCAAAATAATTAATATGCAAACAAAATAAAAATAGATGCAAAAATTAGCAAACGACTAGCAATCGAATGACGTATTTGAAATTATTGAAATCGTTAGTTCGACAGCTGGCTTCATACCGGTCAATTGGCGCTAGTGTACGGGGAGGTCAAAACTTTTACCGATGTTGCGAAAAACGCCGGGATGGCCGCTCTCATGCTTCTCTCTGCGATTACTAACGAACTGGGGAGAAGTATTGAAAGAACGGAAATAAAGTAGGAGTACATAAAGAAAGTTGATTACAGCGCTCTCGCGACGAAAACGATAACCCTCTTGCATCTTAGGCGGCGCTGAACAGAAACACAGAATCGAAACTAAAGCAAGGATCGTTTCCTAATCTTAACATATATATGTTAAGATTCGAAAGTAATGGCACGCAGTTTCGTCAAAGCTAGGATACGTATATAAAATCACATAAAAAAATATTAGAAGCACCAAGATCCTGCTATGATCGTGCATTGACCTTCCTTATTCGTTATTTATCAAACAGCTTCCAATTCTGTTTACTTCACTTAAGTATTTTTTAAATCATTTAATACAAATTCAATGTCAAAATTAACAAATTGCAAATGGCGGATTCAATATCGTAAAATGTCTTTAAAAATATTTGAAAATGTGTGTGCGTGTTGTGTGCATGCGCTCACACATTTTAGACATTTTACTATATTGAAACCGTATGTTCACAGACAAGTTTTACATTTCCACCTAGTAAACGAGAATGGATTGAAATGGATTGAAAAAAATTTTTTTCAATATTCGCGAAAGCGAACTTTTAAAAATCTGACTCCATTTCAATGCCCAATACCTTTGTATCCATTTATAGGAATTGCATGAAGCACATTTTTTATGCCGTTCAATCAAAAAAAAGTTCAGCTTTAAAAAGTAAATTGTGAATACCAGTTAATTCAAAATTCTAGATAAAAAATGCAATTTTTTCAATCTAATAAATTTTTAAAAAATATGGTTTATAATAAAATATAGTTTTTCATGAAAATGAACCATAAACGTTATTCATAATTAAAAATTGTGCCTAGGAAATGCATTGTTTAATTCAATTTACCTTATCCAAAAAATATTATATTAATATTATATTAAAAAATTATATTATTCGTACATTATAAAATATAAATGCATTATTTCCACGAAGGCCATTTCAATTTCGATCCATAAATTTAAAAATTTTAAGGCGATACTGGAAGGTCGGATTTACCGATATTATAGTTATATGAATATCCCTGAATTGAACTGAACAGAATTGAAAATCCTTTCACAGGATTGAAATAGACATGGAATGTAGTGGTGAGACGAAGAAATTTGTAGTAAAAAAATGTAGGAAAAAAAATTAACGAATTATCTCATATTATGTAAAAAAATTATATAATTCGATATAGAAAAATGGCGATACCCCTTTATATGATCTTCAAAAATTAATTTTTTTTTTTAATTATTCTTGTCATTATTTGTCTTCCTTCAAACAGTATAACTTTTATCCGAAACTTTTCTGCATCCTTTATACTTTTTGAGGTATTTAGAAGCAAAACTTAAAAAAAAATATATATATATATATATATATATAACTTAAAGGTAACTTCCAGATTCTCAAGTCCTAATAAGAATCAAAGGATGAGGGCTTAAGTAATATCAAAACATATATTTTTACAAAAACAAAGAGAAACTCGCAGACATGATTCAACAAAGTGATAAAATCAACTGTTGCTTTTTTTGTTTAAAATATGAAGAAATATTTCCCAGATACTAGGATAATTTTAAATTACGATTTTCAGATTCAGAAAGTAAAATTAAGTAAGAAAAAAGGTAAACCCAACGTGCTTTCCAAATTGCTTAAAATGCATAAATTCCTTTCTCAAAATTATGATGTGATAAAACAATTCTACAATCGGATTCGGATTCAGTGTCTAAAAAAACTACAGGAAAAGAATAATCTCGTTATGGTGTTCGAAAAAAATCATTTTTTGTTTGAATAATGTATCAGATGCGCCATGCGACGTTTGGAAAGGACTTATCATGTATGTGAGGGGATGAAAAACTTTAGAAGTTTGCAACAGATTGTTATCTTTAATAAATCAAATGACATACAAAGGCCAATCGCAGCAATTCTCATTGTTTTCTGCAACAACAAACTTTGATTCTCATAACCTATTGATTTAAATGTAATAATTCGCAAGGACACGTATTACTCCTGCGATATAATTTCCTCTGAGGATCGCAGTATTAACGTGCTCAACGGCGCATCGTCCTTGCGATTGGCTTTCCTTTTTCTCAATATCTTGTCTCGCCTTACAAAGAGTAGCTCGCTCGTTTTCGATTGTCGAGCTTACACATGTACACGAATTTAGCATTCACGCACGCATGCATACACGCGAGAGCGCGCTAGGAGGAAAAAAAAAAAGGAAAACGCAACGCGCGGAAAGATAATTAACTCTGCTCAATCCGCTCAATCGCTGAATCTAACAATAAGTAACATCTAATTTAATGCTGTCAAAATTCTGATGGCGCCATGTGATCTCCCATCTCTTTTCTCTCTCTCTCTCTCTGTCTTTTTCAGTTTTTCTCCTTCTTTCTTTCTCTCTCCTTTTCGGTTCGCTTCTGTTGTCTCGTTTCGCCTTTTAAAATAACACAACTCCAAACTCGAGTTTCGGATCACTCAAAATGAACGAAATGCAAGTCCAAAGAGAGGGGAGGAAAGTGTACTTTAATACAGACGAGAAGAGACAGGAGAGATTTGACTGAAATCGAAATTGAGAATAGGAATAGGGAGATGAACGGAAAAAAGCTACTGAATTCACAAACTCAATTGATCATTGTCATAATAAATGCTAAAAAAAAAAAAGAAAGAAAAAAGATCAGCCGGTTTCAACGGGCCGATTCAATATAATTTTCGCTATTAATGACACCAGTACACAACTAACGCTTTGATAATAATAAGTATTAATAGTTAATCGTAGTGGTAATATAAGAATAATCATAATATTAAGAATAATGACAATATAATCGTAATATTAATAATAATAATGACAATAAGAATAAGAATAATCGCAACAACAATGCGGTTTTTCATTCTTAACTTTTTTTTCCTTTTATGAACCATAACTTCGCGCAGCGAGAAAGATTATATCGCGATTGACGAGTCGTCCTGCAACAAAAGACGTAGATCGCATCCTGTTTATGGCGCAAATGTCGGTGTTATCGCTACACATAATTGTCGCCCGCTACGTATCATATCTATGAAAAATCTACGTGACAATAATAGCGCGTGACAATGGATAACAGTGACGGTGTGTGTAACTTCATCGAATATATAGAAAACCCAAGTAAATGAAACTCCAATGCCTCTTTGCAGACACTTTCAACATTCTGGCAAAGAGGTCCTTCATTCACCAACCGCGCAACGTTCATTCATAAAACAGCAAACGAAACACCAAAAGCTACTCTGTAACAACCACTCTTTCTGTTTATGTATATTACCAAAGAAAATTAAAAAGAAAAGGAAAGCAAAAACAAAAGAACATTCGAAAGAGATAACTAATCAATGTGGTTCATATAAAATGCATTAATTTATGTGTGGCAATAGTAGTATTAATTTTTTTGTGTTGCTTTACTTCGATAGTACTTCTCTCACTAGACACGATTCAACATATAGAAAGTTCATTGTAATTATTTAATAATTGTTTTATTATTTATAATTATTCTCTTAAAGCTGTCTAAAGACTCGCTGCGTGGCAGGAGCATCATGTTTTTTTCTTCTTTCATTTATTTTATATTACTTTGCTTATTCTTACATGTATCAGACGGTATCTTCATTTCTGTTTTCTTTATATCTGTTTTTTCTCTCATTCTCTGCGTTTTTTTTCTTTTAGTTAGGTACGTTTGTAGTTGTCCCCACTTGTCAATTACACATTTGTGTTTTGCACACGCTATTGCGCATATGCATTTACTAAGACAATGTCTCCTTTCTCTAGTCACATCATAGAGGGATGTATGTGTGTATGTATGTATGTAAGTGTATATGTGTATGTGTGTCTATGTATATATTTACCTTAAATATCTACTACTTGTGGATGCTTTATGATTTGTAACTTGTATAGATCACAATATCATACCATCTGCGCCATTGAACAATTTTTTTAAGACTTTTCCTTGCCATTCTGATTTACAACTCTCCTTTGAACTACTATATGTGTCTGCACAGATTGATTCTTGCTGATCCCACTCCGCCTTTGAAAAAATCGATTAAGTTTGAGGATAAATTATAAATGTAAAGTATGATCGTGTCAATGAAAATTTGTGAACAAAAGATGGAATATGTTTCATTATCCGTTCCATTAAATGTCAACATATGATATACACACATGTACACACAACAAAGTGAATTACTAGAAATTATCATTATCAACAAATCTTAAAATATAAGTTTTATAAAAAGAAATATCTCGGATAAAATTTGCTTAGTTTTGGAAACATTCTGCAGTCAGAATTGTTTCTTTTCAAAGTTTCAAGTAATGTCTATTTTTTTAAACTAAACCAAATCTTTTTTTATATAAATCGAATTTTTCTCATTATTCAACATAAAAAAATTATTAAATTGAAAAATGAATATATAACAAAATATTTTTCATTTTACATTAGAATATATAGATATGAAGAGATTTTATACTCAATTAATGATCTAATTTTTTGTATATAGATACAATGAATCTGCAATAAATAATTGCACTTTAAATGTATTTTTTTTTTTACATCAATCGATTCTGTTCGTCATTTTATTCGTAAAATTATAAAAAAGTTATAAGTAAATAAATGCTTTACCAGATATTCATGTTTTATTCAATATATCGGGATAGACTATAAAATATTAACTATATATTTAGTCTCTAATTATTTACTTTTTAATAATTTTGTACATTAATTTTTTCACATATTCGATAATAAAGAGAATCGATTTATATTAAAGAAATATATAATTTTATTTTTGAAATAATTTTGAAAAATTTTAGAAACTTTTCATCTGACACATATTGTGTTGATCATAGATTCTCGAAACTAAATAAATTTAATTCAAAAGATTTTTCCAGAAAGCTTATATCTTAGGATTAATTGAAAATTGTATAATTTGAAGTAATTCATTCTATATACACATACATACATACATACATATATATATATATATATATATATACACACCACACACACAACACACACACACACACACACACACACACACATACACAGAATGTATCATAATTTGCAGATTATAGACAGAGTGAGCTGAACTGAATAAAAAGTTCTATATCATGTTATGATTTTCACAATAATTAATAAGATTATTAAATATTCGCAAATAAGCATTCAACCGTGCGAAGAGACAGCTCACTTTTACATGCATTCATAGTTGCATAGAAATGCGACAAGATGTTTGGCGGTGTGCTCTATAAACAGCATTGACTACGCAAAAACAGTGTGTAAATATTATACCATAAAGCAAATTTTCAAATATCTCGCTACGCTGCTAGCAACGATAAATGCGTGGGCTGTCTCTTCATGCGAATGCACGCCTATTCGCGGATGTATTTATTAATTATTATCTCAGAACTTTTCGAAATTCAGTTTAACCCGTTCTACCTGCTCATGATAGACAATTCGCGAATTATGTGTGTGCGTGCGGCATGTTGTGTGCGTGCGTGCGTGTGTATGTATGTGTGTGTGTGTGTGTGTGTGTGTCAATCATAGTGTTTAAAAAATAGAATAAAAATTAAGTTGACAAAATGTACTTAAAACGAATAGAACCGAAGTTCTTGTTTCAATATGTTTTACCCACTCGTGCGTACTTGAGAAATTATTGTATAATTTATATTTTATATATTCATCAAAACTTACGTGCTAAGTAAATTCAGACCAGCCGAAATTGCAATTTTAGAAGAAATCCAACTGAAGAATATTATTATATCGAAATCTAATAAATTTGTTACAAGAAAATAAATAAAATTTTATTCATCTCATATTGAAAAATGCGAATGCACCGATTACGCACTCAATTCAATTTCAATTTCAAATAAATACGCTTTTCTAATTAGGTTTTTTTTTTAATATGCAGCTATGTGCCTTTTTTTCCTCTCATACGCTTGCCATTTATTTCGCACCAGTGCGAAATATAGATTTAGATGAATTTGTAATTTCAATTGAAAGAAAAAACAAAAAAAAAAGAATATTATTTTATCAATATTGATATTAGCACAGCGTTGCAGAATCGAATCACATTAAGATTCTTTTTCCTTTTGGAAGATAACTCGATTACGTTATTCTACTCCCCTGTTCTCTCAGTCTCGACTGACTTTTTGAAATATTACTTCTTTTCTGTGTCGTTCGTTTTATTTCATCTTTCTTCCTGTGTCCGGTAGGAAGGGCCTAAGCAATTGCAGGTCTAACAATACTCCCAATTTAATTAATTGTACATCGTCGGATTTGCACAGCTGCCTAGGTCCGCGGACATTGGCATTTCGTTACAATTATACAGCTATATAGATTCTATATAAATACCTATTATGCACTCATATAATACATACCTAATATGCAATTGTGTTAGAAGTCGATCATCGCACGAATTTATGTAACTTAAATTACATACACGTACACACATCATTTCGTGTATCGTTCACTCTTTATGGTGGAATTATACATGTTTCATGGTGGAATATATCTTGCATCTATCGTTATTTTCTGTGGATTCTCTGTGAAAAGTGCCGAAATTGCGTGTTTGCCACTGAAGTATATGCAAGTACTGTGCGTGCGTACGTGCGTGTGTTTGCATACGTGTGTGCGTGCGTGTGTGCGGTGTGTGTGTGTGTGTGTGTGTGTGTGTGTGTGTGTGTGTGTGTGTGA
>NW_012026816.1:2986531-2997448 GCF_000956235.1 Wasmannia auropunctata
TATATATATATATATATATATGTATATATACATATATATGTATGTATATCATTACTTTTAATAGAGATGTCGTTCAGTTTTTAAATGAATGTATGATATCGCTTAGTGCAGACAGAGTAATATAAATATTCGAATAAAAGATGCGGATATCTCTTCATCTTCATCTTTTTCTCCTTATATATATATATATTCTGTTCAACTTAATAATTTATTACCATAGTAATAAATCGCACTCTTATCGTTGAACAAACGTAATGGAGTTGCATCCAGCAACATTTTATCTACATTTAATTTTCGACATTTCCTCGACAAGTATTCGCCAAAACTACAGTGACTTTGAGATTTCTTTTTCAGTTAAATCGAAGAGACGTACATACTGCCTACAATAGATACAATGGATCTTGGTTATCTTTTTTCCTCGCGACAATCCACGTTTTTTTTTTTTCTTACTCGTGATATAATCGTTAATATAACAACTATTTATTCATAAATTCTGAACGATCAAATTCAATTGTAACGTGATCTACACTACAGTCCATTTCCCGTTCAAGATTCTCAGTACGTTCAACTCATACATGAGTTGCAAAATACGTGCGATTATCCAAACGTCCAAGATTAAAAAGATTGTACGATAAGAAAATTAGTGAAACCAAACGAACGTGCGTCTATGGAAAGCAAGCAGGAAATGAACGGTAGTACTCATAACGTTAATCGATGGCTACTCGAGTTTCACCTAAAAAGATATCGCTCGATAACCATATTCTTGATTTTCCGTTGTTGCGTATTTTTATCTTTTTCTTTTTTTTTTTTGTGTGTTATCTGTGTTAGTCGCACGAGCGGCAGTGACTCATTTTCCCTCCGCGCGCGCACGCACACACGCGCGCACACGCGCGCGCGCACACACACACGCGCACACACGTACACACGCACGCACACATACATACATACGTACACACACACACACGCATCGTCATCATCATCTCTCCCTCTTTCCTCCTTTTTTCGTCTTCACGTGCCAACAATTGTGTATTAATAACCACGTCACGCATCCATTTTTCATTTTGTTTTGTTCTTTTTATCAAATCTGTGGTTATATGAATATACCTCAACAATCAGTTGATGCCCTCTGCGATATAATGGTCATATTTCAGGCGAGTTTTGGTGTTTGCGCTTAGCGGCAAGTATATGACGGTTGTGACGATGTGACGATGATAATGATCTGGCGGCGACGGCGACGGCGACGATGACGATAAATGATCTCGATGACGACGGTGTAACGATTATACCGATGATCATGTCAATGTCATAGCCGATGAATAATATGACGATGACGACGACGATGGCATAGACTCTGACAAGTTCCGTTTCTTCGCTTAATGACTTGAAAACGAGTTTACGAGTTATAATTCCCAAATGTTCGAGTTAAGTTAAAGCCTTTTTCACTTGATTAAAGGAGAGTCTAAATTTGGATTGGGATTAGGCTGCGTATTCGAGGATGGCGATGGTACCTGTGCCACCACCGAGCCTTTCCCCTCGGACAATACATTTCCTCCTCCGCCACCGCTGCTGCTGCTGCTGACACCACCGCCTTCCTTCATTTTCTCACAATAATCTGCGAAGATATCACGGAAACGTGCCCAAGATTTTTCTGGTACGGTGATGGCTGTCCTAAAGTTTGTTTTCACCTATAAAAATGCAATTTGCATTATTTACTATCGCAGGCATAAAATTAATTAAATTGATTAAAAAGCTCGTTTGTTTTTCTTTATTTTTATTCTATTTGGCTCAGATTTAAAAAATAATAATCAAGACTGAATTGTGTCTAATAATATTTCTGTAAATGTTAAATATATTTTCGGTTACATAAACTGCACGCTCATTACTGTTAGATTTATAATGCTATCATACACTAAAGCTGGAATAAGATGATTAATCATTAATTTTAATAATAATGAATAATTATTATTAAAATATTGCGAAAAACTTATGGCAAAAAATATTAAAGACGTCTCAATGATCGAATTGAAAAAAAAACGTTTGTTCTAAATAGTCAGGTTTTAGATTTGAATCTTGGCTGAGGTAATATGTATTTTTCACAATAAGTTCTTCGCAGTATTTTAATGATGATACTTATTAGCATCATTATTATTAAATTGGCGATAAATTTAAATTTGTAATTTTACTATTCCTTTTACTATTAGCTTCAATGATTGCGTTATATGTCCAACAACAATCGACGAGCAGTTCATATTACTAAAAATATTTATAACATTTAAAATTTACATAAAAATATTATTAAGTACCAAAATCCAGTCTCGACCTATTTGGCGCTCCTCTATTTAATTGTATTATTCACTATAGTCACTATATCTAGTTTCACTTATTATTAAGAAAATAATAAATGTAGATTTTTTATTAATATAAATGTATACATAAATACTTTTAAAAAGTCTCAAATCAAGAAAAGATTTCCTTCTTAGACATTTCAGACATTTTTAATTAAATTTGTAGGCATGTTAACCTTTGGTTGTCACCTTTTTTTTAACAAAAGTTTATCAAATGGGATCAATTTATCCAGGCCAATTTTATGCAACTGCCGTTTAAAAACTGTTCATGAATTTTAATTGGTTCTTTATGTGATCTACGTTTAAAATACTTTAGCAGCCCATATTAATTATATTATATCCTTTAGTTTATTTTGTGAATCTTAGCAACCGACAGATTTGTTGATTAGCGTTTCTCTGAGTGTTTTATTTAAAAAAGAACAGATATATGTCGGCATTTGAGAAATGAATAGAACAGAATTTTAAGAGCCATGAATTGTAAAAAGGTCGCACTTCAAATAAATAAAAATATCGCTGAATATTAACATTTATATTGGCGAATCATTCAACAAAGATTAATTTAACTGGATCGCAAAAATTCTTCAATAGGATTTAAACATTGTAGAATATATTCTGATTTAATTGTATAAAATTTAGAAAAGTTGCAACATACTGAAAAAAAATCCTATCTAAAAAAAAGGCATGTTAAGTCGAAGTCGAATTATCGAGAAAACTCGAAATTTATTGTTGACTATTCCGTGACGTTGATTGGTTGTCTCGCTGTGCTTACTTCGTGAGCGGCTGTCATGGCATATTTTCGAGAGTTGCGTGCATTGAAGTTGATGTGTAATTGTAATTATAGTAAAAAGTAAAAAGTGCAGCTAAATAAAGCGCGCGTCTTTAGTGCTAGTTCTTAAAAAAAGTAAATTTCGAAAGACCATTTTTTGCGAAAAAAATAACTTCCATTAAAAAAAAAAAAATTTTTTTTTTTTTTTTGCTAAAAAGGATTCATGCATTTTAGGCAATTTGGGAAACACGCGGGGAACATTAAGTTCACTTTTTTTCTTACTCAATTTCTTGCTGAATCCAAAAATCATAGTTAAAATTATCTTAATGTCCGAGAAATTTTTTTTTTACATTTTAAACAGAAAAAAGCAGCAGTTGATTTTATTACTGGTATTACTACTTTGTTGAACCATGTCTACAAGTTTTTTTTGTTTTTATAAAAATATATTTCAATATTGCCTAAGCCCTCATTCTTCCTCAGGACTTGAGAATCTGCAATTTACCTTAAGTTGTGTATACATTTTAACTTTTACATCGAAATATTGGGTTGTTAAATAAGTCCGTTCGGTTTTTACTTCAGTGCAGATTCATTCCGATTTACTCTTTTTTTCTCGGCGCTATTGTACATACAACAAATGTACTTTTGCTTTACACAACCTGTCATTGAATTTTGATGTGGCTAACTTTGCTATTGTTGCATGCTGCGTAGCTGTGAAAATGGAAATAAATAACGTCATATTTTACTCTATTAGATATTTAAAAAAAGACAAACGATATGGAGATGCGCACATGCCAAAAGTAGTTTGTCAAATTCTGTTCTGGAGATTTCGACGTCAAAGATGCGCTCCACTCCGATCGCTCGACCGAGATTGATTCAAATTCTGGCCTCGGTTAATTTATGCGGCACCCAAACATTGAGCTTGAAAAACGTATTCCAACTAGCGCAAATGGTTTTCTACGCTTCAATGAAATATATTCTGTGCCGTAACAATCTCCCGTACTGATTGGCATGGATTTTTATCGATGATGGTCTTGACGTCACTTGAATCAATCTCGAGTGACCAGAGCGAGGCGCATCATTGACGTCGAAATCTCCAAAACGGAATTTGACAAACCACTTTCGGCATGTGCGCTCTCGGTTAAATCATCATCCCCCTATACACGGCATATCTTTCTATGAGCCTCTGCAGATCGTTTGCCTTTTTTAATATAATAAAGCAAAATATAACGATAATGCACGTTATTTATTTACATTTTCACAACTACGCAACACGCAACAATATTGAAGTTAGTCACACCAAAATTGACAGACAGATTGTGTAAAACAAATTAACATTCGAATTGTGCATTAGCGCCGAGAAAAAAAAAGTAAATCGGAATGAATCTGCACTGAAGCAAAAACCGAACGAACTTATATTTGCCAACTCAATATCTCGAAACGTATAAATAATAAGGAAAAATGTTTCGAATAAAAATTAAACGGTTAAAGGGGGGGCAAATAATAAAAAATAATTTTCCCCCCAAAAAATCAATTTTTCAAGGTCATATAAAAGTTACCGCCATTTTCTATATCAAAATATATAATTTTTTTACATAGTATGATTCCTTTAATTATTCTGCATATTAAAAGTATTGTAAAGTATTGTATGTACTATCGAAAATTCAATAGTTTACGAGATATTTTATACCTACTTTATTATACCATATTTCGATATAATATGAAATTTTTCAGAAACTATTGATTTCTTGATAATTATACATTAATACTTTTATGTACAAAATAATAAGATAAATCGATTGGTATAAAAAAAAAACTCAGTTGCTTTTAAAAAAAATATGTAGTTCTATATCATAAACTGCATATTTTTTTAGAAGCAATTGAGTATTTTCTTTACTACAATCTATTTATCTAATTATTTTGTGCATAAAAATATTAAGGTACAATTATTAAAAAATCAATAGTTTATAGGATATTTCATATTTTATGTCAAAATATGGTATAATAAAGTATAAAATATCTCATAATAAACTATTGAATTTTTGATAGCTTTACAAATTTTACATGCAAAATAATTAAAGAAATGATATTAAAAATATATACTATAATTTAATATAAAAAAATAGCGGTAATCTTAATATGACTTTGAAAAATAGAATTTTTTGAAAAATTATTTTTACCATTATTTGTTTCCCTTCAGACAATATAATTTTTATCCGAAACATTTTTCTACATTATTTATATGTATTAAGATGTTTCAATGCAAAAGTTAAAATCTACACATAACTGAAAGTAATTTGCAGATTCTCAATGATGAGAAAAGATAAAGGCTTAGGTAACATCAAACCATATTTTTAAAAAAACAAAGAGAAATTCGCAGATATGGTTTAACATCGTGATAAAATCAACTATTGCTTTTTTCTATTTAAAATATAATAAAAAATATTTCCCGAATATTAGGACAATTTTAACTACGATTTTCGGATTCAGCAAGTGAAATTAAGTAAGAAAAAAAGTGAACCCAACATTTCTCGCGTGCTTCCCAAATCGCCTAATATGCATAAACTCCTTTAGGGATATACTCTTGAAATATACCATTTTAATAATTAAAAAAAGCGCGCGCGCGATTAAATTGTCAACTAAATTGAAGAAAAATAAATTTTCAATTACCACACGTTAAACATATGTTTTATAGATAAATTTTGCACAGAAAATTTTACTCAATCACGATTAAAAGCAACGCCTTTGTCATACTGGAATCTCTATTACCCTAAGGTCACTTTCTAATGCCAAATACACACTAACGAGTATTTTAAGCTGAGCAGCGTCTCTGCCTGAAGAAGAATGTTCAAATTACCACTAGATAAGGCTACCAAAGCTATACTTCGGATATCTGTCTCCAAAGTAAAAGCTGGGGTCACTTTTTGACAATCGAAGGTTAATAAGAGCATTTTTAACTTTTAGTAGGCTGCAAGGTATTTTTTTTTAAACTTCAAAATTAAGCTCTAGAAAAACATAAATATATTAATATGTACTATAATGTAAATATGACACTTTGAGACGATATATTTCTTTATGGACAGAATTTTTTTCGTTAAATTATGTATAAATAGTGTATTTATAGGTTTTTGTGATCACGGATTACGAAAGTCTAAAGTCAAAATTACAAAATATAAAATGGCAGACTTAATAATATAATTACCTAGTTAATATATCAATTTATATTAAATGCAATTTATATTGAATTAATATATCAATTTATATTAAATGCAATTTATATTGAATTTCGTATTTATTTACGTTTTTCAAATAATTATGAATCTAAACTTGATTACAAAATTGAAAATATGGCGGATACAATATGACAGACAAAATTTGAATTATTGTTTTACACATTTCATGAAGATTTCTGATGTAACTAATTACAAATAGAACTTGAAAATTATCCTCAATTACCGAGTTAACTTGCAGATTTTCAAATCTATGAAAAATATATGTAGGATATAAATAAAGATAGTCATGTAATGGCTGACAATTTTACTCAACCCATCATTTTAAATTATAATGTCCATCTCAAATTTATAATTAGCAACTTCGAAAATCATTAAATATTTTTACGCAAAAAGTAGAAAAAAAATTTAACATAAAATTTTGCTTTGAAACTTTCAACAAACATTCTACTAGTATCTTAGAACATAAAAGGATTTTGCGGAGAAATCCATCTGTTAATACGGCGGAGTGGTCTGTACCGATCCAACTGGATTTGTATCTGCATTACTTTGCATCAATAAGGGAGTATAGCGTAATTTGGTCAACTTAACAAAAAAAAATAAACAAAAATTAGCAAAAAATTAACACATCTATTCAGCTCTATGTCTCATCAAAAGTGAGCTAATACAATGACAATTTAATGACATAAACGACAAACTGTCTAATGCGAATTGCAGCGTTCAAAAAATGTTGACCAAATTACGCTACTTTACCCTAATGTTAATAGGTGACAAAAAGAAGGCAAATTATGAGATAAAATTCGATTCAAAACGAAGTAGATATATATGTTTATTTTTGTTGTGTATTCCAGTTGATTTTCCGACCTTCTTTCGGTTCCGTAGTTGCGTCACGTACATAAATAGAGTTGCTTCGTTTTGAATCGAATTTTATCTTATAATTTGGTGATTTTCTCGGTGTGCCCTCTTTTTGACACCTTCATCTTGAGTCAGAATCTTTCTCGGTATGTGTTATTGAATTTTGTTCTTTGCCATGTCAAAACTCTGTCTTATATGCAACAAATCAATATCGCAAGTCTTCATAATTCGAGATTTACTTAATCAAAAAATACTTTATTATAGTGCTTTAGAAAGCACTTGGTACCAGCTATTAGATTCTGGAGTATAAAATAGTGTTCCATTTAAAAAAAATAATATGAACTTTACCTGACCTTGGCGACACCACCAAGATCAAGTCAATAAGATCAGTATAAATATGTAGATCTTTTTAAACCCTACAACTTTTGTCCAAAACCCTTTTCTGTAAAACTTATATTTTTTAAGATATTCTGGGGTCCCGATCTTTTTGGAACACCCTGGGTTATATATTTATTTACCACAGAACGTTTAAAAAGTCGCGCAATGATCTTCCTACTTTCACCTATACAGTCTCCATACACAGATCATATAAGTACATAACACTCTCACAGAATAGTCTTTCTTTTAATTCATACTCGTATATTTCTCTTCGTCTATTAGTCTATTTTTGTCGCGTCTTCCAATTTATGCGTTCTCGCACAAATATAACGTTACTGATGCAAAGTAAGACATAAATTCAATGGGAACGATACAGACCAATCCGCTATATTGGTACTTTTGGCCATTTCTCCGCAAAATCCTTTTACTGTTACGTTCTTAGACACCAGTAAAATGTTTGTTGAAAGTTTCAGAGCAAAATTTTATGTTTATCTTTTTTCCTACTTTTTGTGTACTCCTCTGTAAGAATCAAACAAATATTTCCATTCTATTGTCAGAGATAATATATCGTCTCTGTAGCTCTCTAAAAATAAAATATAAAGTTAAAAAATTTATTTAATTATTATCTAAATTTCTATGTATGTATTTAATTATTCTCTAAACTTCCCAAGTTTTATCTTTTCTATTTATATAATTATGAAGAATTAAAAGCTCTTTTAAAGTACGAAAATACGCTTTTAAAATAGCAATTAAAAAGTGAAAGACTTTCATAAAATAGATATTTCATATCATGTAAAATTTTAAGCTTTTTATTTTTAAGAATTACAAAAAAATAGAATCTGCTATAAAAAGATATTGAAAATATTAAAGAAAAGATCTTTTAAATAAAATAAAATTAATTCAAAAACATAAAAATTCAAAAACGATACTTATATAAAATACCTTTATAAAAATCTAACACTTTAATACTACGTACGTTTATAATACTTGGAAAATTAAAATAAAATCTTTGAAAACAATTTTGATGAAAATTCTTTGAGTCTCAATAAATTTAATATTTGAATATTTGAACATATTTTTTTAATTATTCTATTAGAATAGTAAATATCCTAATTTTATAAACACAAATTCTCTTTCTCATAATTTCATATCCAGGTGACCATTAACCAATTAGAATTTAGACTTTTTTTGTAAAGATTTAAAAAAAAATAATACAAAAAAAATAGGTAACAGTTTCAATTTATGTTGTTATTCGTTTCTTATGTGAATAATTGATGTATATACCTCAGAAATTCTCATATAGATGCCACGATTGTTCTGGCCGATATCAAAATAGAAATTCTTGCTATCCACACGCATATAACGACCTTCCGGCAAATCGCCTTTGAAGCCACCGTCGTCCGTTCCAAATTCTTCAAGAAGATCCGTTAATGCATCACGAAATTCTATCATACCTTGCGCTGGTATTGCAATCTGAGTCCTGGGTCCACCCCGTGTTATCGTTTGCGATACCTGGGAAAGTGACACAAATATTACACAAGATATTCTGTTCCAATCCGCTGTACTGTTTAGATTTATAAAAAAAAGAATATCGTTAATTAAATAACCCTTTTTTTTATCAACAATTCTAGAAGAACTCGGTTTATCTTTTCATTTTTCGAAAAGAGCAGACCTCTTGAGACGAAAGCCGACGAAAGAGTCTTCTTATGACTTAGCGTAGAAAGTAAGTACATTGGCTGGTACATACAGGGTGACTCACCCGCAGGAAACGGCCGCGAGAATTCTCCTTGAGGTCCAAGTAATATCGTCTATTATCCTTCACCATCATTTCTGATTTCAGTTTTCCATCGTCTGGCACGTTTTCCGGATTTGGTGGACCTGATTTCCAGCAAGCAAAAATGTTAATGAATTATTCATTTTATCAAATAGTGCATGTAAACACAATAATTAATGATAATTATTATGAGTAGAAAAAAATTAATTTTAGATTATATTAAAATCAATATTAAATTAAAGCCTCAATATTTCATATAAAATAAAAGTTTAAAATTTAAAACGTAATTTGTAAACCGAAAGATGATTCTCCACGTAAAAATTAATAAAAAGTATGAAATAAATTTTTCCATACAAGACTTTGTTTTCAAGACAATTTTAAAATTCGTCAAATTTGCATACAATTAGTTTGATAAACAGATATGATAAACATTCATTTCAATATTCATTGTCGATTATTTCACGTTAATGTAAATATTAATAGTGATACAACTTATTTTTTATTCATTCTATTATCTTGCTTTCTTCTTTCTCTTTTCACTGGAGTTATCACAATAGTAACGATATCACAATACAATGATAGAAGATATACTAATGTACTGCTTCTGTTGCAAGTAGATACTATTCAGAATGATTTTGTAATCGTAATCATTCAAAATGTAGATATACAAATAGTAAAACAAATGCTAACTAAAATTAATTTTTTTTATCATGTTGATGAAAATCGTGGGCGTTATCAACAATTATATCATCAACACTGTTAAAGAAAATTCTCCGGGACAAATATTATTTTTCAAATTTGTAGTTGATTTTTCAGTTCTAGATATAATGTACAATACGAAAATTATTCATTGTAGGCTGTCTAATAACCTACTGTAAATGCATTTGTATGATGCCATTGAAATACAGAGTTTCTCATAAGTGAATAGAATTAACAGAAAATAAGTTCAATCGTACGCGTATTCAAATGAATTTTTAAAGTCAGTTTTCTTTAAAACAAAGTTTTGTACAAAGAAATTTTATTTCACGTTTATTTATTTTTATTATACATAAAACATTGATTCATTACAAATATTATATGCCTCAAATAGTACAGGTGTCTCAGACTTACCGTGACATCTGTTAATATTTCTGAGATCGAGATAAAATGGATAAAATGATATCTAAAGAGTATCTAAAAGGAATATCGATCTAAACGTCTAATATCAAAATGTCGAGGCTGCAATAGTTTTTGATAAATGAGAAAGATTTAAAGTTAACCAATGGAATTTATGAATCCAAATTTATGAATTATTTTATTATAGACAAAAAAGTAATTCATTAGTTAACAACGGCTGCGTTCAGCAAAGTAAGTTTCACAACTGTTGCAAGGCTCTTTAATACCTTTAATACAATTGGTTTATACATTTATATCCACTGAAGAATTAAAGGCGAGAACCAATCATATTAAAGAATCTTATAACAGTTGCAAAGCTGCTTTTTCTGCTGAACGCCGGCCATTGATCTATACATTTTTATTAAGGGGTTACACCACCTTGACTGCTGTCTCTTATACACATCTCTGAGCGGGCTG
>NW_012026816.1:2999607-3009770 GCF_000956235.1 Wasmannia auropunctata
TGTATTACTTTTATTGTTTTCCTAAAAAAAATTCCCAAAGTTACCTATGATTTTTAGGCGCTCAAGGTGGTGTAACCCCTTAAGTAAAAGTCGTCATCTATTTATGATACACTTTATATGATAGTTGATATACATCGCGTTTCAGAATCAATACTCATATCTTTAATTCTTTCAATGCATATCCTCCTTATAAATATTGATTATTACGATAAATATTATCATAGCCTTAGAAGTTGAATTGGTAAAATACCTTTTTTGGATTAGAAAATTTCAGATTCGAATCCTGACTGAAGTAATATTTTTCACAATAAATCCTTTACAGTGTTTAGGACGCTTGTAACATCGTCATTGAATTGATGATCAATTTAATTTACAATACTATATTTCAGGTTTATTTCTTTAATTATAATGACATTCTAAAAGGCCAACAGTAATCGACGCACAATTTACTGAAATTTAAAAAATACTATTGATCACCAATATCTAACCTCAGCTAAACTTGGCCCTTTTCCCGTATTTATTTGTATACATATAACCGCCTTATTTGAAATTAGTGTTTTTTTTATTCTGCTCTTATTTTATTATTATCATAATAAATTAACAATCTATGTATAAATAAAATAAAAATAAAGATAAAGGAAAAATTACAACATATTACACAGAATTATATATCAATTTCGAAAGCAGAATTGAGACAATGCTTGAAAATATCTTCACTACTGGGCAATGCCATGTCTGAGCGCGTGAATTTCGAATAGTTTAATTAGTTAACTTTAAACTCATCGTATTTAAAAACTATTACAGCCTCCACATTTTAGCATTAGGATTTTTATCTCGAAATAATGTCGAGAAACTGCCATTAACGGATGCCACGACAAAACTGGGACACTATATTAGCTAATACATTTGCAATCAATCAAACTATTAATTTAATCAAGATTCGAAGGATATATCAATGATATAATTGCTAATATATGATGTGTGTCTTTATATATTAATGTATATCATTATATATCACCGTTTCATAAAATTAATTTAAACTGAATAATTGTAACACTAGGTATTTGATCTCATTGTTCTTCTGATAGGACCTATCCGATATGAAGAACAGTGAAGGATAGGTTCTCAATTCAAAAATTCAAAAAATTATAAAATTTTGGACATAAAAGGTCTTTTTGTTGCATAAAGAGGTACGTTCAACTCCCAAAAGTTAGCCCATTTTTCGTTTTTGTTTTATTTGCCAACAAAAAAAATAGAACAAAAGAGAAAATTTCTTTTGATAAAATCCATCAAATAGAAAACTTATTAATTGTTTAAAGAATTATAAAAATGCACAAATAAAAGCAGGAAGAATATATTTTCCTTATATTCTTTTATTTATTCATAGTATAAGAAATTTCTTTATTTCGAATATTTCTTTGAAGTTTCATAATCACCAGAAATAATTCAGATAAATTAAATAAGTATTTTTAAAAATGTTTTTTGTATATTCATACCGCTCCAATGTAATATATTGTTATTATTATTATACATGTATTAATGTATTATACATGTTTATATTTTGTATATATTTATGTTTTGTATATATTTACACGTATTTTTTAAATTTTATTCATATAAGTAAATAAGATTAAGTAAAAACATGTATATTAATATATTATGAAATATATTATAAAAGCCATATTAAAAATATAAAAATGTTGAGAATATATTTTTCCTGTTTTCTGTTTATACATTTTTATAATTCTTTAAACAATTAATAAGTGTTATAATTGATAAATCTTATTAAAAGAATTAAGATTTTTCTATAAAATTTTGTTCTATTTCTTTTTGTTGAAGAATAATAAAAAACAAAAACGAACTTTTAGAGATCGATTTTTTAATCCTTTAGAATGAATTCAAGCTCTAAAAAAATTTGTTAGATATCAAAACATACTCTATGTATTGTCAAAGTTACACAATATTTTTAGATTTCTGAATTGCAAACCATTCCTTGTGCAATTAAAGAATTCTTGTTTCGTTAGTTATTGTTTGTTGGATTTTCATAATCCATCACTTTATCAAATTTATATTGCATGAGATTATATTATAATTTTTTCAAACAGCTGAAAATTACTACAAAAAATGTACGAATTTTCATGAACTAACGATATTTTCTTATCTACATAAGTTGAATATGTATTTAATTTTTTTATCTTCTTGTATTACGTATTATTTTATTAGCTTGTCCTATATTCTAGTATTTATTTTTATATAAAAAATTTATTATCTGTAAGAAATTTAATAGTTTTTCAGAAACAAACTTTGGCACATATTTCTGAATTTACTTTTTAAAAGTAAAAAAAATTTTATAAATTTTATAAATATTTTTTATCTATATTTGAATATATTAGGAGTGTGATTTAGTTTTAAAGATTTTTTTCTCAAAAAAAAATTTATTATACAGTTATCTTAATCAAAATATTTCTCTTCGTTTTCTATAACTTTTTATATCAAAAGATGGGTCCCGCAACAATAAAAAGATTTTCTTTGATCCAATTTTCTCAAATTTTCGCACTTGTTCGAAATTATGAAAATGTGTATCCTCTAGAGCATGTTGCATCGATCGGAACAAGTAGTAATAATCAGATGGAGCAATGTCTAGAGAATACGCGGGGTAAGACTTTCCCTTTTCAATTCTAATAGCGTTTACTTCACTGATAATGCAACACGAGGTCGAAAATGCACTTTAGGAAGCTCCATTTTTAAGATGGTATAAACAAGATATTTACTGCGTCTAGTATTAGTAAATGATTAAACATCATGGAGTAATATTAAAACATTAAGAAACAATAACTGTGATTGAAATGTCTCCGACAACACTGACATTAGTGCCACATCTTGCAAAATCTTCAAAACTAAATCACACTCCTAATATATATTAGATATTTCAATATTTATATAAATATTATATTTTTGAACTCAGATTTGGATTGTAATTGATAGTTGCTACAGTAATATATTCTAATGAGTACCTAAAGATGCGTAAAAATCGCTAAATGTAGACAGATGGTCCCGAAATTCGGATGCTGTACTGAGTGCCAGATAGATTTGGCTTCTTCTTCCATCCGCTCCAATCTGAAATAAAAAACCAATTACATAAATTATATTTTTCAATCCATTTTACAGGATATATTAAAAAGTAAGATTTACAAAATTAAGATTTTACATAAATTATCAAATTGTTTGATTATATAATTTTAATAAAATGAGTATATATTTGTAAAAGACTATTTGTAAAATCTAAAAATATTATTGTAAATCTCCATAAATACAATAAATTTTGTTAAATCTCTAGTTTTCGTCGTCACAGATTTTAAATGACTGAATTAAAAATTTGGACTCAAAAAATTGAAACTAAGAAAAAGTGACGACAAAAAGATCTGTTTTCTCACCCATTTTTTGGACTTCAAAAAAATATTTTTACAATGCACTATCTTTATACATATATGGTAAAAATGTATTTTTAATATTTTATTATTAATGCTTGTGCCATGAGATCTTTAAATAGTACATGTTGAGAATTAAATTAAAAGATAAAATGATATACCTCCGCGACTTTGATAAATCTCCCACGTCTGTTTTGTTTTACGTCAAGGTAGAATCTTTTACTTTGAATTTGCAACATTTTCGTCGCCAGTTCCTGCTCGCTCTGCTGGCCTTGCTGACCTACAACATAAACAAACATATTAATTTATTAAGCAGATTATTCTAACGTCAGATGGTTCTAATTTAGCAGATTAAACTCATAAAATCAGATTGATAAATATACTATTTATTTTACAAAATAATTATTTTTAAATATTTTTTGTTTTATCACTATTTAATGACAAATAATATTTCATCATTTAATAAATAATACATAAAATCGATTTTATATTTTGATTCAATAAAAACTTTTTTCAGAAATATAAAATAAAATTCGCCATCGTAGATAAATTAAATAAGATAAAAAATTAATCAAATAAAATATAATAATGTTATATGTTAATAATCTTATATGTTTTATTATATTTTATTTGATATTTTATTTTATATTTTATTACTTTAATATTCTGTTATAAGAATAAAACCGTACACTTTTTGAAATATTAAAGTTATATCATTATTACATATTAATAATAATAATAATATACATCTTTATATTAATCTTTGTATATTAAACTCTCTAATTTGTATTAATCTAATATATAAAACTCGACAAATGTAATATATACAATTAATTCACATGAATTCTAATAAATTTTTATTTGTTCGTAATTTCTTATTTTGTATAAAAAAATTAATTACACATATGCATGAATGCATATACGCATACATATAGAGTGATTAATTTGCTCATAAAATATTTTTGCTATTTTGCATAATGAAAACAAAATTTATTTTAATTCTAATAAAAGTTATTAACAATTAAGAACGGAAAACGCCAACATGATCAAAGCGGATCTTAGTGCTTCTGTAATATTCTAAAATGTGAATCTTATAACTTTTTTGGTTCAAATAAACCACACGCCGCATATCGCCGGACTTTCAACGCAGCTCCAAACCGAATAGTACGTAATATCAAAATTAAATTGCCAATCGGTAATCTAATAAATCAATGTTCGTATAATATCTATTAAATCCTGTGAAAAATAACTTACATATTGCGAAAAATATTAAAAAAGTTAAAAATATTAAATTATTAATTAATAAAAAATTAAATAAGATTTTGATAAATTTAGAAGATAAATAAATAGAAAATAGATTTTAGAAAAATGTAATATAAAAGTAATGTTTTTATTGTACGTAGAAGCATAAAAGAGATTTCAAGAGCAACTTGATTTTTCTAATTATTTTTCTTACATAATAATATAATTTTTCTAATCATTCTGCTTAAAAATAAAGATTTATCTAAAAATTAAAAATATTTTATATTTTATTTTATATGTTTAAGCATAAAAAGTATTTCGTAAGGTATTAATTTCAAGCGAAACGGTAGCGTCGCGTCGCCAAGCAGTTAAAAAAAGTCGAGTGATCCTGTGAGTATGGCATTATCGGAAAAGCTGAACTTACGAAAACATCCTACGCTTAATTGCCATGAATTTTGACAGAAATGATGTCAAATGAAAGCCCTTAAATAGATTTTCATAGCAAAGTTTAATCCCAAAAATGTTTAAATAAAGTTATATATTGTTATACACACATCCCCCAGCTTATGAAGCAAGACAAGGTACTTTTGCTGCATATACTTTTGTATGATTTAAACGATTTATTAAAAAAATATTTTTATCTTTATGTCTAATCAAATATATAACTTTATTTAAACATTTTTGGGATTAAACTTTGCTATGAAAATCTATTTAAGGGCTTTTATTTGACATCATTTCTCAAGGCGCTGTCAAAATTCATGGCAATTAAGCGTAGGATGTTTTTGTAAGTTCAGCTTTCCAGATAATGCCAGTGCTGTACTCACAGGATTACTCGACTTTTTTTATCTGCTTGGCCACTTGTGCAATCTCATATTTATTTTTGAACAATCTTAATAACTTTTTTTAGAAAGTGTAATATAGAAAATATATTCGATTTCATATTTCATTCGTTAAAAAAATATTTTTGGAAAGGTGTAACGTACAATACTTTTTTATATACTTGGCTTAAATATTTTTTTCTTCTTTTTTTAAGAGTTTTTGGATAGGTTTTGGATATTAAGAGGATGCTGAAAAGTCGGAAAAATTTGCACGAGGTTGATAAAACAGATTCTTCAATGTCAATAATATGTCTAAATGAACTTCTTACAATATCTGCTGTCTTATTCAAACACGTGCATTGTCCTTATTCAACTTATTGAAACGCCATCTCTTGCAAAATCCGACACTTACTGCTAGACGCAATTTTTGCTGTATTTATCATTCTGTATTTTAGCTAAACGTACAAATTACCATAAATTACAGTTTAGTGGATATCTTTTTTTCTACGCTTTCAATCGTAGTTCAAAAGGCTTTGTATTATTCGTTCATGTAATCTGTAGTGTGTGTAAGCATTTTGTACATATGAGCTACAGAACTTTTACACTGAAATGTTTAAGTCAGGTGATAGCTGTTTTTTAATTTTTTTCTAATTTTACTACAAATTCGTCCGTCTCACACCACAATTTTATGTGTATTTCAATCCTGTGAAAGGATTTTCAATTCCGTTCAGTCAATTCGAAGAAATTTACTAAAATGTAATGTGTCGGTAGTTCCGACCTTTCATCATCCTCTTAAATTATCTTTTAAGCTTATTGTTTAAAATTAACCAATGTAAGAAAATACACACACACACACACATACGCGCGCATACGCACATACAGAGTATCTCATAAAGACCAACGTTTTTAAGGATAGCTTTTTTAGATCATTTTAAATCATAATACTAAAATGTCAAAACTATAATAGTTTTTAAATTATAAGCTTTTAAAATTATTAGATCAGATCGTCTAAAGTTAGCACGTTTATATGTGATACAACGCAATGTGCTAAAGATGAAAGCTAACTATCATCTCACTTATTCGATATAAAAATTATGTATACAAAGATAAAAAATTGCCTTTAATGATATTTTTAATTCCAAAACTATTATAACCTTAACATTTTACTTCGAGATTTTCATCTTAAAATACTCTCAAGAATTTATCCTTAAATTTGTTACGGTCTTTACGGGACACCCTGTATACATATATATATATAATATATAAGATACGTAAATGAACAAACTATTTTATATAGATTGAGCCAGGATGGATGGTACAAGACAGAAAATTATTCAACATGGAAAAATAAGTTAAAAATTTATTTACTGATCTTATCGATTTGACCTTGAGTGGCAATTGCCAAAGTAAAAGTCACATTAATTTTTTTAAAAGGAACCGCCCTATTTTTTATTCCAGAATATAATAGCTAGTGTCAAGAGCTTTCCAAAGCACTATAATAAAGTATTTTTTGATTAAGTAAATCTCGAGTTATAAAGCTTGAAAATACCGTCGGCATTAGCATTATCCAAGATGTCCGAACAATAGCTAAAACCATTTGAATATTGTTCGAGATCATAAGCTTGACAACATATGTAAGTCAAAGTCATGAACATTGGAGATTGTTTCTCTTTTTTTCAAAAAATAAAAATAATTTTCAAAAATAAAAATAAAAGCAACAACCTTTATAATAGCCTTGATCTTGATATATTGTTGTCATGATCCTGAGCAACATTCAAAAAGTTTTAGCCATTGTTCGGACATCTTGGATGATGCTAATGCCGGCGGTACTGTAACTTTCAAGCTTCATAATTCGAGATTTACTTAATTAAAAAATACTTTATTATAGTGCTTTAGAAAGCACTTGGTACCAGCTATTAGATTCTGAAGTATAAAATAGTGTTCCATTTAAAAAAATTAATATGAACTTTACCTGACCTTGGCGACACCACCCAACATCAAGTCGATAAAGATCAGTATAAATATGTAGAGCTTTTTAAACTCTACAACTTTTGTCCAAAACCCTTTTCTGTAAAACTTATATTTTTTAAGATATTCTGGGGTCCCGATCTTTTTGGAACATCCTGGGTTATATATATATTTTTTTTTTTTAATTGTTTTTAACGTTCAATTATAAATAACAATTTCATGAAGATAAAATGCCACGCGCACAAAATAGAATCAAACTGGATTAGAGAACACAAAATCTGATATAGTAGTGAGGTCGGTAAAGAGATAACCTGATTTTTATTGGATCTATGGTTGAATTTTCTCTTCGAATTTTCTCGAACTATTTTCTCTTCTTCCCCCCCCCCTCCCTCTCGCTCCTTCCTTATGTTCTCTTCTTGTTTCTTTCGCATTTTTTTCTTCTTCCCTCCTCTCTTTAGCAAAACGAACTTAAAATCAATTCAAGAAAAAACTGAAGAGATATGACCTTCATAAAAATCATCGTAATTAAGCTCATGCAAATGGCTTATTTTGCTTATCGAGAACAAGTAATTCCGTATAATATATGCTAGAACAATCTTGCTATTCCTCTTCGATCAATAACAGTTGCACCAGAGGTCAATGAACCCCTCATGGTGTTCCCCACTATCACGATTGGATATGCTTGTACCTTTTTTAACGTTACCTACATTTCTTTTTTTCTTATCCTGAACCACTGCTCTCCATTATCTCTCTTTTCTGAATAGACATTATTCATCTTCAAGCAGAGTGACAACTAGCAAGTATAACAATAATATGTAATAATAGGAAAAAATCTGAAAAAATTTTAGATTTTTTTTAAATTTAATTACAAGTGTTATTTCCAAATAGTTTAATTATTTCTGGCAAGTATCTAATTGTCAAATAAATTTTCATGCAAAACTTTTAATTACGCTTAATCTTTTTCGGGACAAAATTTCTCGAAAATTGCACAAAGCATCAGTTCAAATAATTATGGCGTGAACAACATACACGCGTGCACATATGCGCACACGCCGCGCGCTCGCGCACAAAAAGAAATATAATATATATGATTAGCAATTTACTATCTTTGTATAATACGGTGCCTTCATTGTTTACATATATTAGTTATTGCAATAAATATCATCATATGCCTCGGTAATCAAATGGTAGGACACTCGACAAATAGGAAGATCTTACGTTCGAATCCTGGCTGAGGTGATATTTTTCGCAATAAATTCTTTACAGATTTTGGGGGGGAAGAAGATTCTTATGGATGCTTATTAGCATCGAAGATTAAATTGCTTGTCAATTTAATTTGTTACAGTGGATGTCGGCTTCATGTAAGAATTGTATTTTAAGACCAACAAAAATTGCGGCGCGCAGTTTGTGTCGGGCTAGAGAACGTAAACAATAAAATTATTACACCAACATTCGTGTTAGCTTACATTGGCTATTACTTCAATATCTTTGATTTATTCTTAGAAGCCTGATTCCTTTCAAATTTATTTGAATTTTTTAGTTTAGGGAGGCACTCAAAGTATATTATTAAATACTTTTATTTGTGTTACGTAAATTATTTTTATTAAATAACCTAAAAAATTTTTATTGGTAATCTAGTTAACGTAAATATATTTTTCTGAAGCAAAAAATACTATTTTTGTTGCAATGTTGAGTAATTCAGTGAAAAAAATCACACAACACTTAACAAAAAAGCAAATTAAAGATAAAAATTCATTCTTTCGAAAGCTGAAAACTGCATGCGATTTTTAGTTCACACCATGAAACTTTAAAATAAAATTAATTAATTTAAGAACTATTGCTAGCTTTAAGTAATTACATTGTTGAAATAACACTCATATTTTGTGTATCTATACTTTAAGTACAATAATAATTAACATTTGATTATTTTTGATATTTGTTTTTACTGCATAAGTTGCAAACTACGAATTTACTAACCATAATATTAATGTGATGATATACCACCTTGATCAAAAAGTTCTCGGAATTCATTCAGAAAATTCAAAATACAAGTTTATTCATCAAAAGTGATATTGTCTCCTTCAAAGTACTCCCCATCGACTGCAACGCACTTATGCCAGCGCTTGATCCAGCTCTCGAAACATTTCTGGAACTGTCGGTATAGTCATCAGAGCCGTCTTCGATTTTTCCATTACCTCCTTTCGGCTGTTAAAACGCGTTCCCCGTAGTGGTTTTTTGACTCGATCAAACAGAAAAAAATCGCAGAGAGCCATATTAAGTGAATTTTTCTGTTCAATCGAATCAAAAAACCACTATGGGGAACGCGTTTTAACAGCCAAAAGGAGATAATGGAAAAATCGAAGATGGCTCTGATGGCTATACCGACAATAGAGTTCCAGAAATGTTTCGAGAGCTGGATCAAGCGCTGGCATAAGTGCAGTCGATGGGGAGTACTTTGAAGGGGACAATATCACTTTTAATGAATAAACTTGTATTTTGAATTTTCTGAATGAATTCCGGGAACTTTTTGATCAAGGTGGTATAAATAATGTAATAAAATATTTAAAAATATATGAATTTCTTTTAATTTCTAGTGCTTGAAAATTATTATTTTATATTTAAAACATGTCTCAATTTATAAATAAAAAATTATCAGGAAAGACCATGGAATATTAAATAATTAAGATCATAAACGCAAGAGCACACG
>NW_012026816.1:3009790-3013300 GCF_000956235.1 Wasmannia auropunctata
TGTGCTCTTCCGATCTATAGTGTGAATCTTACAATTTTTAATTCATATAACACCACCATCTATTTTAAATCCTGTGAAATCCCCCCACCCTCATGACATTAAATAAATGCTAACTTGCATCTATACGAATCTGTAAATTTATTGCGAAAAAATATCACCTCATGTTCTCAGCCAGGAATCGAACCCGGAATTTTTGGCAATAAATTCTTTACAGATTCGTATAGATGCAAGTTAGCATTTATTTGATGTCGCGAGGGTGGGGAGGATTTCACAGGATTTAAAATAGATGCTTTGAGCATCGATTTATTAGATTGCCTTTGACAATTTAATTGTGATATTACATACTGCTTAGTTTTCGGAGCTACGAAGATGCGATTTGCGGCCGCGTGGTGCTATATGAACTGAAAATTGTAAGATTCACACTATAATATTATATGGAGCAGCAAAATCCGCTTTGTACCGTGTGGGCATTTATGATCTTAATTATTTATAAACCAAACTTATAAAATAAAACTTAAAAATAAAAAATTTTGTTTATGCATAAAAAATAAATTAAAATGTGGGTCAGATTGGCCTCCCACGCGAGCACGTAAAAAAGTTACGCGAAGGTTACCTTAAAGGTTAAAAATCACTTAAGATGTTAAAAACAAATAATATTTATTCATACCGTTATGGGGTTTAAGTTCCCTTAATACATGTATCAATTATATAAATTCTAATACTATTACTATTTTTTTATGAATTTACATTAATATGGAATTTAAACCACAGCGGCACAAAAACGTAATATTTATTTAAAATATTTTGAAATAAATAATAAATTCAATCTTTGCTTTTGATATTTCAAAAATATCAAATATTGTATATTAAAAATATTGTATACTGTACATTAAAAAATATTTAAGTATAAGCCATAAATTTTTTGCATTAAGTTAAAAGTTAGCACAGCAATAGAAAAAACAGAAATGTATTATAATATTTTGTTGTTAATTAATTACTTTGTTGCCAAGTTGATTGTTTCATCTTTAATTCAGAAAAATGCTCAATTAATATCCAACACTAGCATATAATAAAATAATAAATTTATCAAATATCTCGATGCATTACATCTTTTTGAATCTAATTGTAAGATATCAAAGTAATAGTCAAATATGTATAAGCCGACACGAATGTTAGTGTGTGATAATTTTTATTATTACAATATCCAGCCACACACAAACTGCGCGCCATGTTTTTGTTGATCTTGAAATACAATTTTTACATGAAGCTGGAATTCACTGCAACGAATTAAATTGACAAGTAATCTTCTAATAAGAATCTTCTGCCTCCAAATCTGTACATCTTTTTGATTTGGTTGTTTGAGATAATGTTGTTTTATTGTTATATTTAAACTTCTGCTCCGATAGTACAACTAAAACTTTAAGATTACAAATTCACCGAATTTGTAATCTTCTCCGATCTCGATAGATTATATCTTTTGCTTTTGTTTGCAATAAACTTACGGTTAATAAGAACCAAGTAACACTTTCGCGTCCATTATTGATTATTTAAATATTTTAAAATTGCAAATTAATAAATTTACTTTTTATATTGACTGCCATTACAGACACTTCGCGAGCGCTATTTAACACTCTTTACTTTTTATTATAATTTAATACATTAACTTCATACACGTAATACACACAACTGTCAAAATGTGCAATAACAGCCGTTCAGCCGAAGTTAGCGCACCGAGAGAATCAATCATCATCGCGGAAAAATGTCAACAATAAACTTCGAGAGACTTTCTAGAAGACCGATATATTTCGAGTTAATATGCCTTTTTTAGATAGGCTCCGATTAATAAAATATCTGTACAAAATTACATTCCAAAAAAAAATAAAATTTCTTTATTCTACTTCAGAAGCTAATCGCCATAAAACAATTTAAAAAATTCTAAAAATTTATATAATATAAAAATTTATGTAATAAAATTTATGTAATAAAATATATAATAATATAAAAATTTATGTAATAAAATTTAAATAACAATTAGTAATAATAATTAATACTTATGTGTACTATTAAAAAACAAAATAAATTTAATTTAATATATGGAATAGTTCAGAAAAAATGACACATCTTCGAACATAATAACAAAAAAATGTGAGATTTATTAAAATTCAACAATTATAAACAATTGGATAAAATTTTTTTTTTACAATTTATGAATTATGTATTAATCCATATATTAAATCAAATTAATTTCATGTTTTTAATAATACACATAAATATTAATAAAATCACAGATAAAACTTTAAATTTAAAGCAATAAATTTAATATAATAAAAGTAAAAATTAGTGTTACAAAAGCTATAACATAAAACTTCAAAAAGATAAATTTATTTATAGAATTAATAAAATTATAAATATGTATATTTACATAAAGTTTTATTTTTAGTTTTATAAACTCAAATGTAACAAAATTGAAATGGTCTTAATAATTTTTCTTCCTATACCAATACTAAATCGGTATGGAGAAATATTACAAATTATTAACAAATCATATTTTGACTTTTTATATACATATAATTGAAGATAGTCTGTCTGTGCTATACTGTTACGGCATTTATCAAAAATTAAATAAAATATTAATGTTTTTGTTTTTTCACGTTTTAATAATAGAATTTATTATAATAATTTAACATTATTTTTTGATAATCTAAAAAAGTTTCACTTATTTTAAAATAATGCAGCAAAATATTTAACATAATTATTTATTATAAGCCTATGTTGGACAATCTATTCTATACTTTGTGTCTTAGGATAGAATTATCTTTAAAATTTTGTATATCATGTATTTCGTTTATATTATACAAGGTGTAATTAAAACAAGGTGACAAACTTCACTCCCTGAGTTTGCTTATTTTAGTTATATTGTGTGTATTTTAATTCTTCATATTTTTTCATATTACAAGTTAATATCAACGAACTTATAATTAATATCACCATTAATAATAATATATAATAAACATTATTTACAAGTTAAAAACGAAAAATTGAATTAATAAATCGTAAATCTTTTTTGAGAAATCACGAAACAATCGTCAATAATTAGCTCTCATTTTAAAAAACCTAAGTTTAAAATATTTGAAAAATGCAGATTAGTCATGATATTGAATAACTCAATTGATTTATGATTTCCTTCGCAATGTAACGAACTTAATATTTTAAATATAAAATTATTATCAAATATAGAACCATCGAACAAAAGTTCTTTCTAAAGATTTCCTTATAAATTCTAAAAATATATTTTATTTTAATCAAATTATAATAAAATTTTTCTATCACATAAAACAACTATAGTTGTACTTCTACTATACAGGGTGTCTCATAATAGGTGTATCACCGTTCATGGGTAGGTAGAACGGACTAAACTGAATCGAAAAGTCCTCTACCATTTTGCAAAATTCGCAATCGTTAAACAAGATATTAATTTTTGAACTGAGTCGACAAGGCACACAGGGGATA
>NW_012026816.1:3013320-3022150 GCF_000956235.1 Wasmannia auropunctata
TGTATAAGAGACAGGCTTTAATCAAATTAAAATTTTGCCATTCGATTTTATTATGTAGAGGAAATTTCTGAAAATCTCTAAACAATTCTCTGAAAAACGTTGAAAATCTATGAATATCTATGAAAATCTATGAACTGTAACCATGAAAATTTTTGAAAATCACTGAAATACTCTAATAGTAGTCTCTGAAATTTTACTGAAAAATTCTCTGAAAAACTGAAACGTGTCCGAAATTCTAAACTTTTTCAGGGAAATTTTCAGAGAAATTCAGAAAAATTTTTTTACCAAGAATGAGAATCCGCCTGCTTGTGACTGACAACTATATAGCCTAGTACTCCTAGTAGATGATCGTTGCAGAACTCACTATGAAGCTCGCTCGCGATATTTCGCCGAACGTTATGTTATTGCGAACTCTGTAGCCACATCATACACAAATTGAAAAACGTTGGAATGTTCGGTTGGAATGTACGAAATAAATAAACATTGTGATCATCTTTATAAGTGCGTTCTATGCATCTCTATATAGGTGCGTTCAGGGAAACACTATTAACGCTAATGACGCAAACGCTATCAACACTGTTCATGGAGCCAATAGTGTCGTAACGATTGCAAGCATCATGAACAGTATTTAGCATTAGCGTAGCATTATTCGCATTTTTGTAATCAGCGTCGTTTTACGATTATACACATGACTTATAAGCTCCTGTATATTAATTAAAGATCATGTGCCTGAACATAGATCAATATAGACGTGATTCATATATACCGAATAATTTAAAATACACTTCTCAACAAAATTAAAGCATCACTTACTCTATCCTCCGAAAATAGGCAAAATTCAAGAGAATGTAACTTCGTCAAAAATGATCGTATCGAGATGTTCAAATAAGCATTTTACAGCTTGAAATCTTTACTTTTCAAGTCGGTACTTTAGAAAACGATTCTACTGATTTTTCATGGAATTACACGGATAGAAAAGGAGACTCGACGAATCTCAAAATTTTTATGTAGTTATAAATTATTTCATTGACTATAGAATCACAAGGCATACAATTAGGTTTAAGACAATTTTAAATTTAAGATTAAATTATAAATACCATCTTTAAACAATTATTAGATATTTATTAGTATGTATATAATCCATTATTAATTATAAATTGATTTTTAATTCTTCCGAAAAGTTCTTCATAATTTTTCATACAACTTATGTTAAATTTTAAGAGAATTGGGGACAGGACAAATGTAATATACATATTTGACTATAAAATTATTCTACAGGTTTTCTCGTCTTTGAATCTTGTCTTTTCTTTAAAATTTGAAGTCAGATACAACTAAAAGTCGGATCAAGAAATTTATCATACTTGGCATGCCTCTGAAGCCATCAAAACTCATTGGTCTATTGGCAGATTTCTAAATTAATGTAAGACAATTAATAAAAATTGTCCACGTAGAATTGAAAGATAAAAATCTCGATAGCCTCAAAGAGGCTCTTTTTTCTTAATTTGAGATTACTGAGATTTTTATTTTTCAATTCTATCTGGACAATTTTTATTAATTGTCTTACATTTATTTATCTGGAAAGCCATGTTTTTCGCTTTCAACTTTTAAAACTTCTTGTATTAATTAGCCAGCTGTCTGCTTAATAATATAAACCGGAAATATATACAGGGTGTCTCATAATAGGTGTATCACCGTTCATGGGTAGGTAGAACGGATTAAACTGAATCGAAAAGTTCTCTACTATTTTGTAACATTCGCAATCGTTAACAAGATATTAATTTTTGAAAATCGGCAAATAAACTTAATATCTCGTTAATAAATGCGAATTTTACAAAATAGTAGAGGACTTTTTTGTTCAATTTAATCTACTTATCTTGTCACGCACTTGTACTCAGCGGTGGGCCGGATGAATACGCGTTTATTCGTCAATCTTCAAAAATTAATGTCTCGTTTACGATTGCGAATTTCGCAAAATGGTAGAGGACTTTTCGATTCAGTTTAGTCCGTTCAACCTACCTACCTATGAACGATGATACACCTATTATGAGACACCCTGTATATAGCCACAGTTATAATAATAAAGTATAAAAATAATCATTTTTTATTATTTTAATTTTAAATTTCTCAAAATTTTGATAAATTATATAATATTAAAGTTCAAAAACGCGGTATTTAAAAGATTTACTTAATAATTTTCTTTCTTGAGTTAAACATGTTATTTTTTGTTAAAATAATTACAAATGGAAGATTGTGGTAATACAAAATAATAGATTTTGAAAAAATAATAATGATCAAGGATATTTCGGAGATTGATCATAAGAAACTGGAGATCTGTGTCAAAGTCGTGCCGAGAAACCGAACGATCGATGTAATGTAGCTTTTCATGCATATTATTACGTACTGGATTGTTGTAGGCCGCCTGGAATTGGAACGGGGCTAAGATCACCCTGGAAAATCCTGCTTTTGAACATCCTATCGATTCTATGATAATCTGTGCAAATATATCTCTTTCTTTCTCACTTCCCTCTTTCTTTCTTGAGCTAAAAATTCTACTACATCGTTAAAACTCACAATGCATGAAATTACATTAACAAATGTTCACTTGCCATTTTTTTCTTTCTCTTTCTTTCATGACAACTTTTATTTTAAGCACAATAAATTTTACGTGTGAAATTCTTCATTTCAAAAAAATTTATATTTCAAAACGAATAATTTCGTTCATAAAGTCGTATTTTTCTTCTCCAAATTGTCACAGACTTCTCGTTTATACTTCTATATGAATCGCTGCAAAGATTCCTCATTGGAGTAACTCGGTAAAACAGATTATTTTTCTGTTTCGATCTAATTCAGTCAACGTGCAGATCTTTTCCAAATTCCTCACATTTCCTCTTCCTGTTCCTCACTTTATTACTGTTCACGCGAATGAGCCTTTATTAGTCTCCTCACGAAAGATGAATCGTCGAATGTATCATCATATCAGTGGATATCTTATTCTCTATCTCTTGACTAGATACCTTGACAGTTGCTTTCTTTTTCCACACCTCATTTCATCGATTGCTCATCTTCTGACGACACGTTGTGGAGAATAAACATGAGTCCTACGGATGTGCAATTTCACCATTGCTCCATTTCCTAAAGCAGACTCTATGTAAATGAACTGTTGCATCACTACCAGTTCCTCCCCCCTAGTCCTCCCCTTTGGCACGCACCTTCGCGCGCATAAGGTACAGCCGGACTTTCCGACTTGTAGTCCACCGTAGCCACTAAGTCACATTGATCCATGTGTTGAATTCCTCCTTCCTACCTATTATTAGAACCATTCTGCTAACTCATGCTTTCAACGAGATTAGTAGTAAACTTTACAACATTTGCTTTTTTTATTTTATATCAAATTCGTTTTTTCAATTTTGTTTTGTTTTTTTTTTTTTCGAAAACGATACGAAGAATGACAAAGAAGATATTTTGTTGATATTGTTGAATGGTTGATATTAAGTAACGCTAAAGTATGCGATGCAATGATGAAATTGAGCAGTAAAATTAGCATGTTCGCGCATCATCTTTCTACAAGGTTTTTTTCGTATTTTCTTCTTATTCTCTTGATCTCCTTTTCTTGTCTTTCACCTTCCCTTTCTATCTCTTTCCCTCTTCCAGACTCCACCCACTATTGTCATTCCTAAGTTATCATTTATTACTTAAAAATTCGCTGCTTTTCAATTAAAGTTTTTGATTGCAAATGCCAACTTTGAGAAACGTGAAGAACACCCATCACTCGCGATCATTCGTGGCAAGTTTTAAGCAGGAATTAAAACAATATAGATAACATATTAATTGCAAGGTACTTCCCAATTAGAAATGAACAATATTTCTCTACAGAAAATATATTTTTCGTTTCAAATATCTTTTTTGTTTGATCTTTTTCTCTTATATTCAGATTTCTCTGATTTAAAAAACGATCAAACATGGAAAATACTTTTTTCTCTCGTCCTCGTTCCTTCGCTTCTTCCTTTTCAAGATGATGCATCACCTACGTTGTATCGAGTTGTAAATTCAAGGAATGTGAGAGTAAGACTTCTATAACACTGAGTCAACAATTTATCAATACGAATCGTTGATCAATCTCTTGTTTATTTCAATTATATTGGGTATTGACACAAGAATCCTGAGATTTTTTTTATAACAAACGTTTCTTAAATCATCCCCAAAATTGACGTCAGCGATCATCCATAATTCTCTCGAACACACTCGTGGATGATCCTCTGTGAAATCGCACTCATCACTCACTTTTGCACAGCGTCAGTAAGCAATTTTTGCAACTAACGATTGGCCTGGCATCTATGCAGAAAACGCCCACTTCACTTCTCGTCCGCCGACTTGCATCGACATTACGTCGTATTTTACTGCACATTTGCACAGGGCGCGAGCATCGCACGTACCACCATTTCGCGAATACGACATGGCGTCATCATCATTAGCATCACCGTCATCTCTCGGCCAGTAATAAGCTCCAGTCATATCTATTTTTTTTTTCCTTAGAATTCTCCTCTTCATCCATGTTGATCGTACAAAGTCATTATATCGAGACGTTTCCTTTATCGTAACTATCGCTACTTCCGAAATTGTTTCTCGCCGTTATATTCGCGCACGTGGATGTCCAAGATTTATCGTGGATTTATCTATTCAAGATCGCGCAGAAAACAACGAGGAAGGATCAATCATCGACGAAGGCGGCAGCGGCGGTGGCGGCAGTAGCGACTGCGAACGGAGACGATCGCGGATGCATTGATCTCTGCGCCTGAAGCGCGGCTCGTAGTGTTCCGCGCCGACCTGCCTCAACGCGAATCTCAACGCCGACTCCTCGACCATGCTGTGCCATGTCCTTTCCTCCCATCGAACCTTCTTTTTCTCAGCAGTATATTATTGCCGTTCTGCTAATATCTGGCGCTTCCGGTATCAAAATAAAACAGTGCAAATATCCACGTCATGCAAATCATAAACAATTGAAAAATTATATATTAGTAATTTAATACTTGCCTTAGTAATTTAAGGCCTGCAGATTTAAGCGGTCAATTCATAAAAATTAACCAAATTTAATACGATTAATAATTTTTTCTAAAATCATATTAAAGTCGTAAGCAACTATATTTTTAGTTTCTTTTTTTTTAGATTTTGCAATCAGTTCACTCTTTCAATACTAAATAAAATTAATACTTCAACGAATATATGTTATTAAATATTAAGATAGTTTAACGATTATATAGTCTGTATATTTGTTTATTCTGTTGAGTTACGTTAAATAGAATTAACTGCAAAATTCCAATAACTTTAGCGGTTTACAAAAGTATTTTAAACTCTGTAAAAAGAAGAATAAAATTTTATGGCTAGTTATTTTCGAGTTATTGATTAAAATAGAATATAATAAAATGCAAATACTAAAATCAAAATTAACTTAATTATTTATTAATAATTTGACATATTATATATTGTATAATAAACAATAATTAAATCATAGTACGTTAGCTTAAATTAAATCAAATAAAATTTAATTTCGAATTTATAAAAAAATAAATAACCTTTATAATATATTTCTAACCAAAAATATTTTCCATTATGTACCTTATATGTATCTAAATATTTCTAATTTAAAAACTAAAAAATTTACTATGTTATGAAACTTTTATATTACTCTTACTTCTTATCTAAAAAAAAGGCATGTTAAATTGATACTCGCATCTCTCGAAATCTTCTCGAAGTTTATTGTTGATTCGTTTCCGCGACGCCGATTGATTCTCTCGCTATAATTACGCTAATTTCGTGAGCAACTGTTATTACATATTTTGACAGTTGTGCGTATCAAAGGGTTAATAGTCTAATACAATGTAATGGTATGCATTGTAAATGTTATTATAGCAAGAAGAAAAGAAAAACTTAAATAGCGCAAAGCGCACCGTCTGTAATGTTTAAGCAAAAACATTATGGCAATTATTGAATCACATTGCTAAAGTGAGTTTTTTTGAATCATGTTAACAAACGGAACCAAAATATTAATTTAACGCAAAAAATTATGTTTAAATAATTTGCCTATTCTCTCCTTTTCACTTTAATATAAATTAGAGATTTGTGACTATTCGAATACGAAAATTCAAATTAAATCAAGTAAAATTTGATTCGATTCCAATTCGAATCTCTGATAATCCGAACTATTCGAAATTTCGAATCTAAGAAATTTAAATAAAAATCACGTATTAACAATCTCATAAAATCATACTTCCTGCTAATAAATAAAACAGTGCTGCAAACTAAGAGACATATCTTTAAGGCGATGCTGGAAGGTTGCCTGCATATTTAGTGATATTTGTACGAGGTCGAAGCAGTCTGCTCAATTTCATGACAACATTTGATTAATATGAAAATTCTACAGTTTATATGTGCAAATTGAAAGTATAGCACTCTGCGGATAACAATAAAGAACAACACTGAATTGTTAAAACTAGGATAAAAGCCTATAAAAAGTTATTCACTTTTAAAGATCTCATGCAAATTTGCGCATCACGTGAAATCTTTAAAAGTGAATAACTTTTTTTATAGGCTTTTATCCTAGTTCTAACAATTCAGTGTTGTTCTTTTATGTTGCCCGCAGAGTGCCATACTTTCAATTTGCACTTATAAACTGTAGAATTTTCATATTAATCAAATGTCATGAATTGAGCAAACTGCTTTATCGACCTCGTACAAATTTGGCCGACCTTCCAGCATCGCCTTAAAGCATGTTTGGAGAGACATATAAATAATTATAATTGGTTATAAATTTCAAAATTACAGTTATATGAATATCTCCGAATTAACTGAACGGAATTGAAAATTTCACAGGATTGAAATAGACATGGAATGTAGTGGTAGAACAAAGGAATTCGTAGTAAAAACGAAAAAAAATGAAAAAATTATTTCCTTCGTCATGTCAAAGCTGTATCAATAAAAATAGAAAACAAACGCACACATATCTCAATATATATCTGAGAAATTTATTTATAAAAGTACATCCAATAAAAATTATATTTCATTAAAAAAAATAAAAGTAAAATAATATCAATTTACCCGCCCATTTTTTCATATTTACTAAAACTAGATAGATCGTAGATATTGCCATTTAAAAAAATGAATTATGATCCTCGCAAGTTTGGAAAGCCCTGTTATAAAGACTCATTTTTAAAAACTTATTTCATTGCTAAGTGTGGATATTTAAATTTTTAATTTTATACTTTAATAATTTTTTTATCTGTTTTTTAATTTTACCTCCAATTAATCTTTTATTTACATGTACCTATGTTCGCATTTTGATAAAGTAATAGCATAATTAATATAATGTAATAATATAATATACAGTGGCATAATTAATATTTCTTAGCAATAATAGATAATATTTTTGTTTAAAAAAATATTGTTCATTTAAATTTTGGAAAATCTTATTAGCAAATTTTTGCAAATTTAAAATACATGTGAGTATTATCTGAGTTTCTTAGTTTTTTTAAATCATACAAGAATTACTTTTTTTAAATATTATATTTAATCCTAATATTTGCTCCAAAATTATTTAATTGGACGTAACTAAAAACCGAAACGTATTCGCGAGTTCAATTGTCATGTACCTGACAAAACTTTAAATTAATGTATCTTTGCTTAAAGCAATTGGGAAGATTTTGTCTACAAAACGATTGCTTACAGCTTTGTTTGCACACAACCGTATTTCACACAGCGCATTGCGCACATAACCATATTGCACACAGTGAATTGCACATACGACCATATTGGGCACAGCATACATACAATCATGTTGCACACATAAAATAAGAAAATCATATTAAAATTTATATATAATTCATATGATCATATTAAGAATATATCATATCTAAAAACAATAAGAAAAATATAAAAATTTCACAATTGTTTTGTTACTACATCTGTGTATGATTCCCTTTATTGGTTTAAAAGCATGATTCCCTTTATTGGTTTAAAAGTTATTTAATTTTTTATTTACTCTTGATTCTTATATAAAATTGTGTTTTGTAGTACTTATTTGGAGAAATAAGGAAGCAATAAGAATTAAATCAAATTTTGTACATATCCATACTAATATGACTCTAATGAACATTTATGCAAAAGTTTATTTGGATTCACCTGTAAAAGTTATTTACCTAAAATTGCAGCAAAATATGAACATTACGCTGCATAAACTATTTTCGTCTATGCGTCTTGGCAACAACGCAATGGATACAGTATACAGATGTATTGAAAGTGTTTAGGGCGCGAGTCAATATCGAAGTTTTAGGTTAAATTAAAAAAAAAAATACGTAAAATAAGTAAAAAAACACAAAAGTACATAATTAATAGCAATTAAATAACAAAAATTATGAAAAAATATAAATTCTTTTAAATTAAAAGTTTCTAATATTTATATATATGCGTGTATGTATACAGAAGTAGTCACAATATACGTCACAGTACTAAAAAATATATAACAAAATATAAAATACATAAAAATTAAAGAAACAAAGTAATTAAAAACACAAAAATAACTTAAGCATTTAATTATATTTTAAATAAAATATTAAAAAAAAACAGTGACTAAAAATAAAGACGAGAAAAATTATAGTAATAAATTTAAATAAAATATTTTTTAATTTATATATGTATACATTGTATACATTTTACTAACAAGGGAACCTCGCAAAGTGTCAAATTCTGATTTTAATGAAACTTGGTACACTTTGAGGTCACATAAATAAATGAATTTAGAAGTTATCAGTTAGTGCTAAAAAACGGTTTAAAGGAATGA
>NW_012026816.1:3022170-3031025 GCF_000956235.1 Wasmannia auropunctata
ATGTTTTATATAAAAGTTTTATAGTAAAATTATTTCTATTTACTTACGTTAATAATATTTTTTAGAATAATTATATTTAAAATTTTTGAAAATTTTTGAAAATAATTATTTTAGAAAAATTCTATTAACGTTAAAGAATAGAGGTAATTTTACTGTAAAACTTTTGTATAAAACATTTTTTTGATATCTTAAATAGTTTTCGAGATATAACAAAAGAAAAAAAAATTAATTTACATATAAGGAGTGGTTTCATCCCTTTAAACCGTTTTTTAGCACCAACTGATAATTTCTAAATTCATCTATTTATGTGACCTCAAAGTGTACCAAGTTTCATTCAAATCAGAATTTGACACTTCGCGAGGTTTGTTGTAAGTTTATTACAATATATTTATGACTATATTGTAATATATTAATATTTAACAAATTAATATATAACAGTATATATTGTAATATTATATAAACTTGACATTAATGATCAACAAGTATGTTAATAAACGGTTCTTTTCTCAGTTCTTTTTTAACCATTCTATGATATTTTTTATAATCAATTTTCTGTTTATAACTATGACTTTATTTGTTTGACCTAATAACTTGCTTATACCAATTGAACCAACGTTTTATATACATTTTTCAACAATTCGATCGCTATAGAAGCTTTTACCAATTTTTTATGAGAGATCGTCATTTAATATACGTTTTAACGAATCTAATGTTGCAAGAGAATTTCTTATAGTATAATATTCTCATTCCGTTTTGCAGTTAAAGTAACAAAACTTGTTACATTATTAATGAGTATATCTTTCGAAATTTTACATTGCCATATTTTGTCTAAAATATCTGCGTCATATATCGCATTAATGTGGGCGATGTCAATAAATTTAGCTAGGTAGATCCAGGTAGTTAGTCCTACAATTGTACATTAACCCTTGCCTTTTCTATTAATATGTTTTCTAATAACAGATAATGTATCAATAAAACCATAAACATATTCTGCAAAATTTGTTTACAAAACTTAATAACATCATACAATTTGGGATCGTGAAAATTCGAATTGTGCGTTGCAATGTAACATTTTTTAAAAGATGTAAGCCAATTGAGAAAATTTCCCATTGCAACACAGATGAGACTTCGATACCATGATACATAAGGGTACCACAATAATTTCTCAGACCATTGGCTTCCGTAGCTGCAGCAGATATTTACTGTGTTGGTACATATGTTGCAAAAATTGAAGAGCCACATTTTGTAGCAATTTGCAATATTTCACTATTATGTCCAAAACCCGATGTTTCAAGATCAAGTAAAATAATGTTAATTTCAATATTGAAATTATTGATCGCATTCTTATTTATTTTTTGTTCCTCAGTGTCGAGTATACTTAAAAGAATACAATTCATACGTAATGCCTTCAGCATTTTCCTTTTTATGCCGTGATACTGATCTAATTCTTCAGAGTTATACGTTTCTTTTTAAACTCTCTGCTCTTTGTAAATAATCGCTTTCGTGTCGTGTGATTGATTCTAGAGACATATTTAGAATAAAATTTAGAATAAAACCTGGAGATAGATTAAGACGTGCGATAGCGTCTTGTATGTAATCTGCACTTAAATTTTTTTATCCGATAGCACAAGCAAATAAAAAATATACAGATTGTGAAAACTATGTCATCAAGATTTTGACACCTTACTAGCCATAATAGCATTAAGACTTTCATTAGCGTTACTTGATGTATTCACTGAAAATTTCGAGGCGTTCGAGGCTAATTTATTGAAAATTTCCTTAAAATTTTCAAACAATTGAGAATCATAAAAACTGCCAGAATTATTCTATAATTATAATTTTCTGGATTTTGTATGTAACCACACCAGGAATCACATTTACTGTGATTATCAAAAAATTAAGCCGGCAATTGTGATTAATCGGACTATGACTATTATCGCACTTTTTATATTTTCTGTTGCATGTTGAATAATCAAGAACTAGTCCTGATTGGTTGCCAATAATTGCTCCAAATTCATTAAAGCTATCGTAATTTCGTTTCGTTTCTCTTCTACTCCATTCCATATCATACGAAATGAGTCGTACAATATCATTAAATATGATAGGTAAGATTTCGATATTCTTCTGCTTTTCATTACTTAATAAATGCTCATCGGCAACAATAAAACCTTCTTTCTAATTTAATCTGCGCGATACACTCATTTTGTGTGCATGAGCTACAGAACTTTTATACTAAGGGAATGTTTACGTCAGATAACAGCTGTACAAACCGAAAAATGTATTTTAATTTTTTTTTATTTTTACTAAAAATTCGTGTATTGCGCATCTACATTTTATGTCTACTTCAATCCTGTAAAATGATTTTCAATTCTGTTCAGTCAATTAGAGATATCAATACAACTGCAATATAATTCCGTCCTGTCAGCATCGCCTTAATAAAATAATTTCTTTAGACACTTTGTTTACAAACTTTTTTGTTTACAGAGCTATTTGTAAAAATTAACATGGGTTTCTCATTTTATGTGTGCAAAATGATCATGTACAATGTGCGCACTTTGCGCAATATTATCGTATGTGCAATGCGTCGTATGTGCGCTATACGCTACGATCGTGTGTACAATGTGCTATGTATAATGTGCAATACGTTCATGTGCGCAACGTGCTGTGTACAATATGGTCATGTGTACAAAACGTTATGTGCAATATTATCGTGTGTGTAATACGTTGTGTGCCATTCGGTCGTGATGTGCAACATGCTGTGTACAACATGCTGTGTGCAACATGCTGTGTACAACATGCTGTGTGCAAACTATTGTGTGCAAACAAAGCTGTAGGCAATCATTTTGTAGGTAAACGAGACCCTCCCAAGCAATAAACATAATTTTTTTTTTTCATTTTGAACATCAAAATTTGAGAAATAAGATCATATAACTTAAAATTATACAAAGTTGTAAAAATCATTTGTTATAAATTTTTCATCACGCTACCTGGAGATTTAGCATGTAATTGAAAAAACGTCCAGCTCCACTAGATCCGAATATCGAAAAGTAAAATAAAAATAAAATAAAGGATTTCTCTATAAAGTATTTTTATTTTATTTTAAATATAAAATTTTCATTCTTTTGATCAAACAATAAGAAAAAATAAGTTTAATGAATATAACAAAAAATAGTAAAAGTTAAACATTAAAAAAATTTATTTAAATTAAAACAGAATTTACCTAAAAATTATAATTATTATTTACCCAAAAATCTTTTACAAAATTTATATAACATTTAAATTAAAAGTATATGTCGATACAAAACAAAAAAATTTGAAAAAATATAATTTTGATAAAAATTTCAGTAAATTTTACGTGAATTTTTAAAATTAAGTTAAATTGTATCAAAAAATTCTTGGAACAAAAGTGATTTGCCCATTCTTCTTTCTTTTACAATAAATATACAAACAATGTAAAATTCATATTCAACAGAATTCCACACTTTACCGTATTCAACAAACCTTTGTATATTTCATTTTATTTATTAATAATTTTTTTTAATCAATAATAAGCAACAGTTTTTTGAAGTTTGATTACTCGAAATCATGACTTTAACAGTATATCTTCAAAAATTTAGTTATTAAGGATACACTCATAAAATCAGTTAAATCAGTCTCTGTACACTACATTTGCCACGTTTTAATCTTGTGTAACTACGATCTTGTAACTAAAAATGTCTGAACTAGAAAAGTAACTCCCAATCAAATTTTTTAATTAATGTTTACATGAGAGTAAATTACACAAAAGTTAATCATAATTTTACAATCAGTTCATTATTAAATTCATGATAAACTTAGAATAAAAAAATGTTCCGTATAATGTGTAAGTCATAAGAAACATACAAAAGTCAGATAAGACTCTCTCTCAAAATAAAATTTCTTGAAAGTGTTTATTGTTAATAAACAGAGGAATAAGGCGTACTTTAAAATTACTTGCAATGAAAGTATCAATCCCAATTCGTGAATTATAAAATTAAGAAAAAAAAATAAATTTCTTAAAAAAATTGCAAAAATGATAAAGAATTCCACTTTACAATGTAATATATTGTAGATATAGATACAAAAAGATCGATTCCTTTAAAAGTTGAAAATGTACAGGACAAAAATTAGAATCACATCACAAGCGTGCTATTTTAATAATTAAAGCTGAACTAAAAATACAATCGACTAATATAATAGAAATCAGCGATAATGTTAGAGTTGTATCTGAAATAATCCGTTAATTTTATCAGAAAAGCAGGATAATCACATAGTTAAAAAGAAAATCTTATCAATAAAATGAACAAGCAGAAACATATGGTTCACGAGGACATCTGAATAAGCTTTTAAGTTTCTGGAACGCAGTATTATTCAATGACAAAAGCAAATTTAACAATTTTGAATCAAATGGAAGAGTTATGAAGAAAACACAATCAGCAGATGCAATGTAAAAATTTGTATCTAATCGTGATTCTAATGACTAGCATGAAATTGTAAAGGTATAAATTAATATATGAAATTTGGAATTTATTGACTATAATTAAATAACTCAACATGTTTATTTAAACACTATATAACATATACAGTAAAAATTAAATCTTAAAGATTCATTCGTCTGTCAACATAACAATTTCAAACATACGTACATTGAGAAAAGTAAAGGAATGTCTGGAATTTAACTTAACAATAAATTTTATTTATTAACTGAACAACTAATATCTGAATATCAAAAAACTATACAAATAATATTAATTACTTAAAATACATTAAAAAATTTAGATTCATTATTATATTTGTAGTATTTAAGTATTATAACAATAAAAATAATAGCAAATAAAGTTAAATAAAAATGATATTATTCACATAACTGATTTATATGTATATAATTTTAGTAGATATCAATTTTGATATGGCAAGTAAATATTGACACATTTTCAATTTATATATAAAATTATTTTAGGAATTATACGTGTGATCTCCTTAACAATTACATGCGTTATTGCAATAAGAATCCTTAAAAATTTCATACACCTTGTCAATAAACGGACATAAATCCCATAGACCTAGTTACATTGATTTATTTGATACTAATTAGTAATTTTCTATTAAATTATCTAGCTGCGTGAAGTTGGCACCCCTAATACGTACGAATTTTGACAAAATCTATATGGCATTAGATTGTCCACTATTTGTCCATATTTGTCTAATAATAATAATTTTTTATCCACTCTTGGAAAAATTAAAAAAACATTTTTTTTTAACGTTATGTACTGTTATAGCTGCGTGAAGTTGACACCCCTAAGTACAAATTTTGGCAAAATCTATATGGCATTAGATTATCCACTATTTGTCCATATTTGTCTAATAATAATAATTTTTGTCCACTCTTGGAAAAAATTAAAAAAAGAATTTTTTTTAACGTAAGCACTCTTAAGTGCGTTTTTTTATAAATTACATACGGGATTGTCCACAATTTGTCTGCATTTATCCATCAATAATCGTTTTTTGTCCACCTTGCTACAAAAAATTAGAGCAATGATTTTTTCCAAGAGTAGACAAAAAATTATTATTATTGGACAAATATGGACAAATAGTGGGCAATCTAATGCCATATAAATTTTGTCAAAATTCGCACTTAGGGGTGCCAACTTCACGCAGCTAAATTATCTTAATTTCTACAATGCGTTTAAAGAATGATGTACTAAGCTGATATGCATTAAGATGATTAATTAAATACACATCATGTATACGTTTACATGCATCGTCGAAATTAAGAAAATTTAATAGAAAGTTACTAGTTAGTACGCGTATCAAACGTTTGGTGTAAACTAGGCCATTGAGTACTTATGGGATGAAATTCACAGATGTTAAAAAAACATTAAATGTAACGAAAATCAATTAAAATATGCAATACAATATGAACAATATTGAACCACTTATTACAGTAAAATTAATCGCTGTAATGAAAAAGCAGATAAGGAAGCTTTAAAGCTAAAGGAGAAATATCGATCATCAAGAATAGGAAAAATAAATAATTTCAGACATTTAATATATGTATTTATATTGCTGTGTACGGAGACTTTTTTTTACTTTCATCAAGTTTTCTTATACGTATATTCAATTTATTTGTTAACTGTCAGAATAAGTGAAAATCGACCAATATGTGAGTAGATAATAAGTAGGAATAAGCCTATTTGATCAAAGCAAATTTTGGTGCTTTTTGCGTGAATTTATTCACATTATCCAGTCTATACAAACTACGCGCCAATTACTTGCAATAAATATGCACAAGCTTCAAATGTAGTGAGTGATCGAATTGGTAAAAACCCGTCACAAAATGTAATAAAGTCCAATTCGAACTGGGTGGAATGACATTTTTTGCGATACATTTTTTACAATGTTTTAAGAGGTTCATTAGCATCAATATTATTAAATTGCTTGTCAATTTAATTTGTGATATTACGATTCCAGCTTCAGTTTAGAATTGTGTTTCAAGATTAACAAATAATCGCATATTTTGCATAAACTAGAAAATGTATAAAAAATATAAAAATTAATGCAAAATTATTAGATACCATGATCCGCTTTGACTAAATAAGCTTGTTTCTATTTATTGTTAATTATCACAACTTTTCTGTTCTCATAATAAATATTATGTTTTTAAGCAAAATAATCCAAAAAATGTTTAGTATTTGATAAATTAAAGTTTGAATTAAAGTTATTTATATTAAATAAATGCGCACGCATGGAGTCTTTTTAAATTGAATGTAAGTTTCATTTTCTACAACTTTTAAAAAAATTCCGGAAATTTCTAGAAAATTTATTAATTTTTAATTTTGACAATTTTATGTTTAAATTAATTAATTTTTAGGTTAATTTTCAAAAAATTTTTTGAGAATTCCAAGTTTTTTAAGTAATAAATATCCTTAATTATATTATTCATATTATTTATTAATTAAAGATAATATTCGCAATAATAAAATCATTCATGCCTACTAATGCTTTACCTATATACAATATACATGTATATCGTCGTTATTGTGACGTCAAATAACATGAATGTTTACTATTTCTGCATCAGTCATGAGTCACATTTCTCAGAAGTAGCCGTACAAGTGAATCACGCATAATTCAGATTTAATAGTGAATGTCAAAGAATGTGGAAATGAATCAAATGTAGAAATTAATTCTATTGGTTTAAAAATTTTTTTTATATCTAAAATCTTTTACTCAATCTAAACTTTTTAAATTTACAATATGAGTGACAAGCGTTATTAATTATTACGCAATATATTATATAATATTCAAAACATAAATATTATATTTTTAAAAATATACGTCTCACACAAACACTTAAAGATTTAATTATAGCTTTTTTTTTTAAAGAAAATTTATCGTTTTGCGACCCAAAATATTTATTTAAGTAAAACATGTACCTTCTGGATACCAATATTGTATCCTTTCCATAGTGTCGCCCCAGTCTTTCGGCAGATTCTCGCGGGTGTCGTTTTGAAATATTTCCACGATCTCTTCCATTGCCGAATAATTCGGTTCGAAATCTCGACCGATTAGGTGTTCCTTTTTTTAGGTAATATTCGTTCACTGTGACGTAATAAATTAATTGCAAATGTCACTTTCTATGCTGCATGATGACAATGCCGAACTCGAAGAATTTTCATTTCGCGAATATGCAAATATTAGTGTATTCGTTATCTCAAGATGTAACCAATAATTTTTTATAAAATCCAAAAGCGATTTATAATATATCGGTAAGTAAAATACTAACAATAACATTTTATTTGTTTTTGGTAAAACATCGCGTGCGATTAGAATAAGGAAACTAATGTTTTTCATGATTTTCAGTTTTTTTAACTAAACATTTATTACTTTCATATTTTATTCATACTTTTCGAAAAAATATCAAATGTACGATAAAATATTTAACAATAATTAATCATGCATACTTTATATTTTACATAATTTTATTTTTCCATTAAATGCAAATGTCCTATTTCTAAATTAAATCCGAACTGCTTGTATGCAAAGCAAAAAATATGTATGAATAAAACGGTCAAGAAACGAGCACAGATTAATAAACTAGATGTAAAATAAAATTAAAAACTTTAATAGAGTCATTAGATAAAATTCTAGAACGTTTCGAAACCATACAGCATTTAAATAATAATGATTACATTTTATAGAATTATGGTTAAAATGCAATTACATTAATAAGGGGTCCAGTCACCGGTGTCTACAATGGACTGGCATCTCTTCCGGGGCATACTTTCCACTACACAGTCTGTCTAATAACAGCGTGGTCGCTATTATTCGCAACCGGTAAAAGATGCACTCCTAACTTTTTTTTGTGCCGACAGGTGTTACCTTTCTCCTTGATGCGTTATTAGTCCATAATATCAGTTATCGTTTGAATCTTGGTAGAAAAAACGTGTGTCAATATGGAACTTCTTACGCATCGCGTTATAAAGACCTCTATCAAGCTAGCAGAACCAAATGAGCAGAATCAAACCGGACAAACCTATCCAATTTTTTAGTACCCAATTTGTACTAATTTGTACCACCAATAAAAATTTTGTACCTCGTGCCGTTTTGAAGAAAAACGTGGCGCTGCTAGTTTTATATTAAGTTAACAGGACCACAAAAAAAATTTATAAAAAATAAATAAAAGCATGTATAATTAGTACTGATTTTGTACTAATTTGTACCACATAAAATAAATTAATATTTCAAACTTAATTAATATAATCATTACCTTATAATATATCTTTTGTTTCAATTTCCTTTGAGAGTCAAAACTCTTTTCCTTCAGCAAAATCGAA
>NW_012026816.1:3031324-3033526 GCF_000956235.1 Wasmannia auropunctata
TGCTAGCTTAATATAAAGCTAGCAGCGCTACGTTTTTCTTCAAAACGGCACGAGGTACAAAATTTTTATTGGTGGTACAAATTAGTACAAATTGAGTACTAAAAAATTGGATAGGTCCGGTTTGATTCTGCTCATTTGGTTCTGCTAGCTTGATAGAGGTGTTATAAAGCTGTATTTTCAATTTAGTGAAAAGTATGCCCCGGAGATGCCCAGTCCATTATAGACAACAGTGGTGACTGGACTCCTTATTAATGTACAATTGCATTTTAATCATAGAATATAATTATTATTTTAATGTTAACATAGGTCCATCACGCTCTTACTTGACGGACTGTCTTTTTAATGTGTAAAAATTAATAGTTAATAAGTTAGCTTTTATACTACTTTTCGCACAATAAAGTTCTCGATGCAGGCATTATTATTATATTTTCACTTTGCTTTTTCACACTTTCACATTATTACTTTTTCACACGTTCTTTTTATTAATCTTTTCTACATACGAGTAATCAGTGAATTTAATCACACATTAATTTATTGTATTTGGATTAAATTCAAATTATCGATACTAATATTTGCATAACAATTAATTGTTTTATACGATAATTCACGACATTTCACAACAAAAAATTGGCTCGTATAAATTTCGATAAATTTTTTTTTCTGCTGTGGACCTTTTAATCTTTTAGTTTATTGTTAATATGGACTTTTGACGTAAATATGGAGGAGATAATGGACTTCTACCCATTTTTCTTTGTAACTGTCTCTTTTTGCAATGACACCGACTACACTGAAGGAATCAAATCTGGAGTCAAAAACGTTTGTACAAATTGTAAAGCAAGTACATATTATGCACCTTAAAATGTTATTTTGATTAACGCACCTACTGTGGCGGCTCATATAGGCGTTCTATATTGGTTTAATTAATTTACTTGTGATTTATTTGAGCCTTATTGTAATTTTCTTACTTCTTATTTATAATTTTTTTTTAATGCTGCAATTATACTTCGAAAATACATTCCAAGCACTTGTCTTGTATAATCTTGTAATCGCGATATATCTTACTTTTCTTGCTCCGTGCACTCGATTTTTTAAATAAAACTTTATTTTTCTTCTACTACCTCGAATACGTACTTAATAAACAGTAATGAGAAACAGCTTAAAAATACCATCGCGTGGCAAAAATGTTACACGTCGATCGTTGCACTTTACCGGCTATAACTGAACGTAGAAATCACTTGCACCGCGGACGTAACGTTCAAGTCTGAGAACTCACCGAAGTATGATGGTACCGACGTTCAAAATTCTACAAGACACGCTCTCACATATTGTATTCACCGATAGCTATTTCCACGCCGGTTTCGCATTCAAAGAACCGGTACGCTACCGAGGAAAGAAACTCATGGTGAAGTGTTCGCGGAAACGAGTACGCGGTGCACTGCGATCGGTACGGCAACCGGACAACGAGGAAAGAGCGCCAGCGATAGTCGATGTGTAATGACACATCGCGTTTCACACGGAAGTATTACCGATTACGTATACGCGCCGTTATTGAACGCTCCATCAACGTGAACGAGTCGTAAGGTGATCGTCATCACCGGCCGATGATGACGAAGACAGGCCGTAAAAAGGCGATGTATAATCGCGAAACATTCGAATATCGAACGCGAAATCGTATACGCGAATGACGTGCCGATCATTCACGGAGCCCGGTGTCATGCCAATGGAATGCGCGTATCATGGTGGTAGCCGAGCCGAGCGCGAGCCAATCCGCGGCGGCCGTCGACGGTCGGGTCTTCTCTCTAGCTCTATACGAGCGACACGCTGCCACGTGACTTCGCGTTTTAAATCACAATGCGCGCGCGTGGCGGTAGCGCGGCGTCCGGCGAGGAGACCTCCCCCCCACTACCACTCGCTCTCGCACCTATCGACGATATGGCGTGTGACGTCATAACCAGCTGACTGCGCTCTAGTGCCGGCTCGTTGCCGCGCGCGCGTTGCGTCTCGTTTCCGGCCGCTGTACTCCACTCTACTCTTTGTACTCGCAACTCTGTTTCGCGAATATCTATAAACATTTGTTCCAAGGAAAATTGGCAGTTTCCCTCGTTTCTGTTATATTGCTTTTGAAGTTGGACACAATGATCGAAATTATCAAAACATGTGTGGTATATTATTTAGCAGGGGTCGGTCGTATTTAAAATAACA
>NW_012026816.1:3033753-3044064 GCF_000956235.1 Wasmannia auropunctata
GTGCTCTTCCGATCTATTTAAAATATGTATTTTAAATAACAAAAAGTAAAAGAGTTATTTAGTATTTATTATTTTAAATAGCTTCTTCTGATCTACTTTATATTTTATATTTTAAATATGTTTTTGTAATTTATTTTATATTTTTTATTTTAAATAAGTTGTGTTTTTGAAATCTATTTCATATTTATTATTTTAAATAAATTATATTAGTTCCTTTACCGACTTCTGCTTATCAGGGATCGGTCGTATTTAAAAAAGCATTATTTAAAATATGTATTTTAAATAAGAAAAAGTAAAAGAATTATTTAGAACTTATTATTCTAAATAATTTCTTCTGATCTATTTCTTATTTAATATTTTAAATATATTTTTGAAATCTATTTTATATTTTTCATTTTAAATAAGTCGTATCAGTTTTTTATTGACTCCTGCGATCTTTTATTTTAAATAAGTTTCTGGAATCTATTTTGTATTTGTTATTTTAAATAAGTTGTATCAGTTATTTTATCGACCCCTGTTATTTAGGGTACACCGCCTTCCAAAATAAGATAGAGCAGAAGAAGCAATGGATATAATCAATATAATTTCAATAAATTTAATTTTTTATATATACTAAAAATATATAAAAATCATTATTTTGCATTTAGATTATAAACATGAACCCAGCAAAATTAAACTGGTATTAACCCTTGTAAAAGGATAATTTAAGAAAACAATTCTTAGAGATGAATAAAATATTCTAATGTAATATGTGGTATGTGAAAAATAAATATTTTATGCATGTCCTTTCAAATAAATCTCACGTGTAATTTTTTTTAATAGACATACATAAGTTATGTCTCTCGAAGTAATAAATTTTATTTCGGTATATTTCATAGTCTGAATACGTATGTAAAATCATGGAAAAAATATATATATTTTAATATATTGTATATTGCAATAAATTATATCAGACTTTTTTAAATATTGTAAAATAATGTTTCGTATTGTTCAAGAAAAAAGAGATATATTACATTATTATTATTTAAATTATTTATTTAATTACTTAAATTTAATTATTTAAAAATAATTTATAATTTTTTCAAAATTATCAAATATTAAAAGCATATTTTTCAAACAATAAATTATTTAATGAAATCATAAGTAACCAAGTCCTTTTTTGTTCTATTTTTAGGAATTTTATATAGAATAGATTCATAAGTTAAAAAAAATTAAAAAGAACATTCTTTGACTTATTTTAGAAAGAGAAGAGTCTTAAACATATGCCTTAAACTGCTTTATTTTCAATATACAGTGTCAAAGTTGAAAAAAATATAAAAATTTCGAAAATGTGAAAAAACGCTTAGAGATTTTATTCAAATTTGATATGCATACATGTGGTTTTAACCATTTTTCAGTACTAATATTTTTATCATGTGGGCATATATTTGAATATTAAATTTTGTTAATAAAACTATTTTTTTTAAACAGTTTTTAATACTAAACACACTAAATTTGAATAAAATATCTCTGAACGTTTTCCAAAAGATTTACAAAATTTTTATATTTTTTTGTCAAAAAAAAATCAGTTTAAAGCATAGAATCTTCCTAAAATAAGCCAAGTCTTCTGCAATTTTTTACTTAAGAATATCATCCTGTATAATCACCAAATCGCATCTCCTCAAGAAGTGACATAAGTCAAAAATATAAAATTGTTCAGAAAAAAAATTACATATTTTAAAATTAATTATTTGTTACAACAATATTAATCCTCCGTTGGCAATGTAAAATTTCTAACCTAAGTTCCTAAAATAGGTTTTTAAAATCTGTAGCAATTTTTTTTGTTCTGCATTATATAAAAATCTTAAATGATTCGTGTATACTTGTGACATCTTTAATAACAAGTTTTTATTACCATAATAGAATTGTTTTTAAGACAAGATACCGAACGTCATCATCTATTGATTCTCTTAAAATTTGCAATAAAAAATCGACTGTCCCTTAAAAGACTTAAATTATCGATGGAGAATTAAAACTTAGAGCTAATCACAAATTGTTTGTTTCAAGTTCTCTAGAAGTAATGTAGATATTAATTTTGTTATATTATGTTAAAAACTATTCCTACTTTGATTTATCATTTTTCTTTGAAAAGAATTTAAATTCAAATGTATCACTTTCTCTGGTTGAAGGCCGATATAATACAACAAATGAGCATAATTTAAGAGATTTTGATGTGACATGTGCTAAATTAAATAATTATCCCGATACTTAAAACACAATCCGCATAAAATTCGAAAAATTTCGATTTGTATCGATTTTCTTATAGATACAATACATTATAATCCTCTAATTATTATAAACAGAGTTTTTTTTTACATACATAATTCTAAAAAGCAACATAATAAAACATTCACAAAAATTTTGTATAAAAATGAGTTTTGTTGTAAAATAAAATTAGTTTAAATCATGATTAAGTAAAAAAATAAAGAACAGAAAAATTACAGGTATTACAATAAATTACAATATATATATGTATATATAATACAACATAACATTCTTCAATATTGTCCATCGAAAAATAAGAATCACAGTAACACAATAAAATACTTAATTTAATCTTTCGTATACAAACTAAATCTGTTTGCATTATACTTATTTCCAACATGTGGCATCCACTTCACTGGTGGGCAGAAGACAATGACAAAAGTAATGATAAAAGTTCGTATACGCATATGTCCTATTTGGCCCTATTTCCGAGTTATAGTCATATTTGTGTGTATTCTAATAATATGGAGCTGCTTACCTTTATAAATGCTCAAAGCAATCACCTTCGGAATGCAAGCAACCGGCATTGCCGTGTAGATTGTCGCACTTTTTTTAAAAATACCGAGTGTCGGATTTGTTTGGCAACCTTCTTGTGTACATTAACAAAGTATTTCAATACTATCAATAGAAATAAACAGTTGTTTTCAAGTATCTCCACAAATAAAAATCTAAATAGATTTAAGTCTGAGGAAACGCGCCAATAGGTCCTGCATAATTCATTTGTTAGGACATCATTCATCCAAGAAATTGCTGCCAATAAATTCAACAAACATCCGGTATTTTTTTAAATGTGCGACAATCTGACAATCGACACGGCAACGACGACGGTATGCTTGTACTCAGGCCGAAGGTAGTTACTTGGAACACTTCTTGTAAAGATAAACAGCTCCATATTACTGGAATACAAATATAACTATAACTCAACAAAACTAAATAAGACACATGTTTATATAAACTTTTATCATTGTTTTTGTCTCCTGTACACCAATGAAGTGGGTCCCACATGTTAGAAAACACTCCGTATGTATAGAATAGCCTAAATTTTATATGAATATTACATATCTCTTTCAAAATTCGCTTACCCTGTCGATTACTATGCACAATGGAAGTACTCACCAGAATCAAAGTCAGCACCTCCAGCATCCAATCCGCCTGGATTCCCATATTCTAAAACAAACATGATTAACAAATAATATAGAAACTGTTAATGCGCTTAACAAATAATGAATTCGTAAGACAATTTTTTTTAATCTAACTGCTATTAACAGAATTTCATTTTTTCACAAAATAATTATTAAAAAAAATTGCGTTATGCGAAAAAAATAAAAGTTCTAGTTTTTTCGCTTATGACAATTTAAATTTATTAATTACTTATTTTAATATGAAATATGTTTCATGTATGATTAATACATTATATTAACTAGTTATATTAACTAGCTAAATCTTAATTGTTATATTATGAAAATAAGAGGTCACGCTGTTAGTGTGTATATATATATATATATATATATTTTAATACAGAGTATTTTAATTCTAAATAATAGTTAATTATCTTGAATATTAAATATTTTCGGGAAAAATGTTTCAGACAAAAATTGTACAATCTGAGAGAATTGAAGTCAATTGTAAAAAAAACATATATAGTTACTTTTCAAAAAAATTATTTGCAATATATATCTTTTTTGTAAAATAACTATGAGTTTTTTTACACCAATTATTGAGTTAATAGATATTGAGTTAGAGATATTAATCTCGATTAGTCTGTGAATAAAAGTACAGTTGCAAAAAATGAATAGCTTACGAGATCTTTTATACTTCATATTAAAATGTGCCAGAATAAAATATAAAATATCTTGTAAAAGCTATTGATTTTTCGTTATTTCTACTTTAATACTTTTATATACAGAATAACTAGAAATATCATATTATATTTTTAAAAATCATTCAAAAAGAATTCCGTTTTAAAAAATAGATTATGATTTTCATCTGACCTTAGAAAATCGGTTTAAAAAAAAAGATCTTATCATTATTTCAGATCATACAATTTTTGTCTAAAACATTTTTCTTAAAAATATTTATTTTTCAAAATAATCAGCTGTATCACTTAAAATGACACCCTCGTATACATGCACTTGCTAATCTTTTTTCTTAAATAGTGTATAAAGTGTTTGTAAAGTCATACTGTATATTTTTATGAAAAGCGTAAATTTTGAAAGAAATGTGTCAATAAAATATATAAATATACATAAGTTAATAATATATATAAGTCTACGTTTAACTTAAGATTTATCAAGTTTTCTGATGGATTTCTTTCTAACATTTTTGAATTTCGTTCCTTTCAAATGACAAATAAATACATGTTTTTTTGTGATCTACGATATATTCAGAGAACACGTTGAACACTCTTGAGTTATTGTATCTTTGTTTTACATCTAATGAATAATAAAGGATAAACAATAGCACTGACAGCGTCCTTCTCGAATGCATATCATATTTATCTCCAATATTTATCATAAAACATTTAAAAAAGGAAATAATCTGAAAATAAAACTAAATATAAATAAATGTAAAGAGTTTATTTTATATTATCGTTTATACTTTAAATACATAAATTTATATAAACATTACTAAGATTTAAAAATTTTTTTGAAATTGACCTATTTCATCAAAATACACAGTAACTTTATAAAAATATTCTGTATAATTATGTTTATGTAAGATAAACATGACATTGTAAAATTACTGCTTTCAGAATATATGCACAATGAAATGTAAAATATGTAAATATAAAATAGCATATTATTTTTATTACAACAAAATGAGATTTGCATAATGCAGCAATTTATGGATAAATAATATAATTCTAGCATATTATACTAAATTTAAAGTCATAAATGTGGAATTATAGAGAATTTGTAAGCAAATTGCTTTAAATTTTAACATGCATAAATTATTCTAATACTTATTTTGTTATATAATTTAAAAAAAATCAATAATACAACAGAAAGACAAATAAATCTTACGTTAGTTTTTTATAGATAAAGACATGAGATTTGGTCATGTTTTTTTACTTTTCTGTACATGTATATACATATATATATACACTTCTATAATTTCTCATTTCTCCACTTTTTATTTTAAAATTCAGAATATGTATTTATTTTATACATACATTCAATTTCTAAATTAATACAAATTTTTATAAATACCTAGATTTCTGCAAATATATGTCAAATCAGGAAGAGATTCAATTTGGCAATGTAATATTATGAGGACTTTCGAAAAAATTTTAAACATAAAAAATACTGGTAAAAACCAAACTCCACAAAGCCAGTTGTTAATACAAATAGAACATAATAAAGGATTCAAATATTGAAATCAGAATTAACTTAGTTAATTAACTAATTTAATAGTAATAATTCAATATATCATATAATTAACAAAAAAGTAAGATCAGGTATAATTTAATTATAAATTTATAAAATATAATTTAGTAGTAGACATTTCTACGTGAAAATTTTATTTTTTCTATGTCTAATACTATTAATGATTCGAAAACTAACACTCTGAAACTTTTTTCTCGTACAAAAACATGGTTAAGATTGAGAATTCATAATAATCGGTAAAGTTATCGAAATTATATCAAGGTCACGAATAATCCGCGAATATTCGCTAGTTTCGAAGACTAATTTAAGCCTAATCTAATTAAATGAAGAAATTAGATAGAAAAAGGATAGACAGTGTCAATGTTATATCGCGGTACGAAACGTGGAAAGAGAGGTTAGAAACGTAAAAGATACGCGCGTGTAGCAGCGAAATGAATGAGAGGAAGCTCCGAATTTTGGACACGCGAGAAATGCGGAAGCATAATGTGAGCCATTCGTTATATTACCTCGTTTCGAGATCAAGTCAAGCCGTGAACGCGATGCGGAAGCACAAAAAAAAAAGAAGTGAAAGATAGATAGGGAAGAGAATCGTTTGTACGATGCATGTGAAATGTATACGCAATTGCAGCGTAATCCAAGCGGCCGGTGTTGTGCATCGCACGCGTGCTCCTCGCGATACACACATACGCGAATGTGTGCTCGTTGTGTTGTTGCCTCGCGGATGTAAGATCGAAACTGAACTTACGAATTCTGCGGGTGGAATGATTCATGTCAGACTGTACACGTTCTGTGTACCGTGTACACAGAAATCGTGGCAGCTTTATCCTTTAAACCACCACGTCCCAAAAAATTACACTGACCACAATGACAGACCGCTATTATGCTCTCGCTAATTTTATAAGTTGTATAATATTGTTTATTTGTTTATAAGTAATTTGTTTATAAGTAATTGTTTATAAGTGTATAATAAAAATGTACGTTTTCCGAATATTTGTGATGGGGAAGAAGAAAACTATGTTTTAATGTGAGAGTTAACAAAAAAATCTCGTACAATAGAAATAAAATATATTTAAACGGTGACAGTAAGACAAGTAAGAAAATGGTTGACAAGTAACACGTTTCGATAGCGGTCTGTAGGACCGATATAGTGGTTTAAAGGTTATTACGTGCAGCATAAATCGAAGCGAGAGTTTTGACTTGACTTGTACCGGCTCGTAAAAATAAAATTGATTGATGCTCTCGCTAATTTTATAAGTTATGTATAACAAAAATGTACGTTTTCCGAATATTTGTGACGGGGAAGAAGAAAACTATGTTTTAATGTGAGAGTTAACAAAAAAATCTCGTATACAATAGAAATAAAATATATTTAAACGGTGACAAGTAAGAAAATGGTTGACAAGTAACACGTTTCAACAGCGGTCTGTGAGACCGATATAGTGGTTTAAAGGTTATTACGTGCAGCATAAATCGAAGCGAGAGTTTTGACTTGACTTGTACCGGCTCGTAAAAATAAAATTGAAAAACCAAAAGAGCGTTCATCGCACAGAAAACCAGCATTGCGACACAGGGGCAACATCGAAAGTTGCAAATATCGATACACGAGAGCAACGGAGAAAATTATGTCGCGCGCGCGCGCGCGCCCACATGTGCATGTGATGCCCGTGCATGCGCGTGCGTGCGCGCGCGCGTCGCGCAAAGAGGAAGGAGGAAGGGAGAGGTTTGCGGCTGAAGGAGTAAGAGAGCGGAGAGTAGCATGTAGACTATGTAGAGGACGAAAGGGGCTATCTTCTCGACCGACATGCAGCCGGCCATCTTGAATCCTGGGTTGCCGTTGGCAAAAATAGGCAATTCTTTTCGCACGGCGCTTGACAGAACCGGCCGCGGAGATGCGAGAGAAGATGATCGCGGGCATGCATGCGGATGCGGAAGGATTCACCGCGTCCTCGCGACTAGGCCTTCCGTCGCCGCTTCCCGATCTCTCGCGGATCCTCGAGCGGCGGAATGGAAGCGCGAGCGCGATTTGCCCCGTTCGTCGAAACTCGCGAGACGAGCAGCGTTTGTTCTCACGTTCTCTTCCGGGTTTAACATGCACGCAACATGCCGGCTCCGCACCGGAGAAGCACCGCGAGAGCACAGATTCATCATGGTGAAAAAAAAAAAAGTTGGAGCAGCGATGCAATCCGTAACACCTTTTCGCCCGTTCGACGCTAAGCAGGGCAGCCAGGCGGCTGAACAACCGTGAGGACGAGAACAGTAGGATAAAGAGATAGGAAGGAAGCGAGAGGAGGATGTGTGCGGTACACGTAGAGAATATTCAGTCATAGTGTTCCGTCCGACTGTTCTTACTTTGCGGCTGATCGTCCAGGCTCTCCCGGTCGGACATTGCGCTTCTCGTGACACGTTCCTCTTTTGGTTAGATTTCGCGTCGTCGTTCCCCCTGACGTCTTCCCAACCGATGGATTCCCACGCGAGATCAGCGAATGAGAAAGAGAAAAGAGACAAAATGTGTAACACGACGGGGGAAAAAAAATGGGAAATCCCTCCGATTTACACACAGCCCCGCGTAGGCGCGCGCGAGACTCCTTGAGATATGACGGCGATGACGATAATCTCTCTCTCTCCCTTTTCAGACCGCCGACGAGCTAAGCCCCCCACACACAAAAACCGAACTATCTTCTCTCTTTCACACCGTAGCCAGCACAGTGCACCGCAAATTTTGCACTTCCTCTTCGGTTTTCTCCTCCGTTCTTCCACACAATCACGGCCCCGACCGCCAAACCCGACCGACCGACCGAACGACCGACCGAACGAACGAACGACCGACCGACCGACCGTCCGTCCGTCCGTCCGTCTACGGCACCAGTCGCCAACCACCACCACCACCACCGCACACGCTCGCCTAGCTCGTTCGCTCGCTCGCTCGCTCGCTCTACGCCGACACACACTGCCGCTCTTCCGCAAGTTCGCGCTGCTTTCCGGCTTGTCCTTGCTCGTCGGCCTCGTCGCTCGTCTTTCGCTCTCGCTCTTCCACCTTCTATTCAATCCCCTCTCCCTGTTCATACGCGATCAGTGAGAGTGAGAAAAGCGAGCGCGCGCGAGAGAGAGAGAGAGAAAGAACTAAAAAAGATCATATGCACGCGTATAAATCGTAAATTGTATTAAACCGTCTACATAAGCATGTATATGTGTATATACATATCCGTTGTACATACATGTAATACATACACATATTCAACCCTGTAAATTTACAGAAAAGCGTACATATACAATATTGAAATTGTGTGAAATATTTTTTTTTCCATATATATTAACGTTTCTCTTTTTACACCTGTGAATTTGTCATAATATAAGCTCTCAAGATCTTTGGTGACAATCCAATATTTTCGATATTATTTCTCATAATATCGAATCGAGTTCTGGCGTCTTCGAATGACAATGTAGCTATATATTACTCCACAAATTTCTATATACTAATTAGACTCCACCGATTTTGCATATGATAGAAAGAGACCGAAATAAACCCGACCGACATTGCTACGTGTATTGTATATGTTCTACTGTGAATGTACCACGTGATTGAAGTGTATCATGTGAATATGTATACGTGAGAAGCACTAATCAACCACCTTATGTCCATTCTATCAATGTATTTTAATTTTAATCTCTCGTTAGCTTTTCTAATTCATAAAACTAGATAAAAATAAAAAGTAAATTAAACCAAGATTAACTAACTAAAGTTAAACTAAAGCTAATCTAAGGGGCTGTCCACAATACGTCGTATGTCAGATCGTAAGCCGTAAATCGTAAGAATTGACCAATCACAGTTGAATGTAAGAAAAATATTCGACTACGATTGGTCAATTCTTAGTTAGTATGATATAAGTAGTGACTAACGGCTTATTGTAGAAAGCCCCTAAGGGCGAATTCACACCTTGACAGAAAAGCGGAAAACAGAAAAGCAGAAGCCAATCAGAACTCGCACTGGTAGCAAGAAAAGCAGAAAACAAAAACTATTGACTGCCAACACGAGTTCTGATTGGTTTCTGCCTTTCTGTTTTCCGCTTTTCTGTCAAGGTGTGAATTCACCCTAAGTCTTAAGAGAATCAACCAATCAGAGTATGAAATGAAGGACTCTAATTGGTTGATTTTCTTATGCCTTATGTCTTATGCGTTAGGGGCTGTCTACAATATGGCGTATGTCAGATCGTAAGCCTTAAATCGTAAGAATTGACCAATCACAGTTGAATGTAAGAAAAATATTCGACTACGATTGGTCAATTTATAGTTAGTATGATATGAGTAGTGACTAACGGCTTATTGTAGAAAGCATCTTATGCAAAAGTCTGTGCTCCCGGCTTTAGGCCGGCTGTGCATAAGGCGGCTAAACTAGACCAATGAGAATCTTAAGTAAATCAATATGGCGCATCAGTATGTATATAGAATATTTATGCAGTATGGTGTATCAGTATATATAATATTTATGCTGCTCATTAAAGCCGGTTCTACATTAGTTGCAAGCCGATCGCAAGCTTGTTGCGACAGCCAATCCGAAGCATTGATTTCAAAATGCAAGCTTCAGATTGGCTGTCGCAACAAGCTTGCGATCGGCTTGCAACTA
>NW_012026816.1:3044084-3044707 GCF_000956235.1 Wasmannia auropunctata
TTATTCATTTACGTTAATAATATATTTTTTAATAATTATATTTACAAAATTTTTTAAAAATAATCATTTAAAAAAAATTCTATTAACGTAAATGAATAGAGATAATTTTACAATAAAACTTTTGTATAAAACATTTTTTGATATCTTGAATATTTTTTAAGATATAACAAAGAAAAAATTAATTTACATATAAGGGGTGGTTTCATCTCTTTAAACCGTTTTTTAGCACCAACTGATAATTTCTAAATTCATCTATTTATTTGACCTCAAAGTGTACCAAGTTTCATTAAAATCAGAATTTGACACTTCGCGAGGTTCCCTTGTGAGAGAGATAGTGCGATTTGAGGGGAATGCTCTCTCTTTTATCTTACTGCAAGATGACGCTGGTGTCAATTGACAGCTGTTGACATCGATCATTTTTATCAATCTTACTGTAAGGTAAAATGAGACAGCATTCCCCGCAAATGCTATCTCTCTCAGTCGTATTCTGCCAACTTTCGGCTTCATGCTGTGGACAGAATGCTCGGTCTATATGTATATATATGTCGTTGAATTTATCGGTATTATAGGATGCGTTCCTTTTGGAAGCTCATGCTCTGTAAGCGCTTATAAGCTTTGCTTAT
>NW_012026816.1:3044727-3046932 GCF_000956235.1 Wasmannia auropunctata
GAGTTCAGACGTGTGCTCTTCCGATCTAAAGTTAAATAATTTTAACTTAACTTAGTTACATTTTAGGCTCTTAACTTTTAACTTAATTTAGTTATATTTTATCGGTAACTATTAACTTTTGATCTAATTTTCTTAAAGATACATTTTTAGTACTTCTTGTAAACCCAAAATAAAATACATGACTAAGTTAGTGTAACTTTAAATTCAAATTTGAGAACACATCAAGGCAATTTTAATAATATAATAAATATAGTCTGACTGCGGGGAGAAATCACTGTTAGCGGACCTTCTGTGCATTAAATCACGTTGGAAGTTCTTCAAAATCGGTCCTCTTTTCGCGACTCGACAGAAATAAGTATAATAAATACATACTTTATTTAGAAACTTTATTTAGAAACCCTAAAATTATAAAATGAAAACATTTAACTTTAACTTTTCCATTACTTTTTTTTATTAACTTAACTTTTAACTCAATTAATTTTATTATAGACTAACTTGTATCTTAACTAAGTTAAATTATTAGACTGTTAACTTTAACTTAACTTAGTTAAAAAAAAATTAACTTACCCAACCCTGAATTTAACATACTCTCTACCTTGCGTAGGAGTCTGTCTAAACTTTTTGGTGTCTTATTTTTAGTATGTTGTAGACACATCCATTTAGTAAGGTACGTATTCATCCATTATTTTTGCGAAACAAGGTCTATAATCTATATAATTGTACTATTCCACATGAATTCTCAATATTCTGCGCACTTTATGTATTGATGTAAATATCATTTGTTTTCATTCTTCTTTCATCTTGTACATATATATATGTACTTATATCCCAAATGTAAATAATAGGATGGGAACTACGCTTCAGTCGCAAGTTAGAAACAATCGTGAATAGTGTTTCTTAAAACGTATGTTATGTTATATCACAAGTTTTTGAATTTAACACATAATTATACTGAATTGATTATGATCGATTGAAATATCACGATGTAACACAATCGTACATATAAATGCGCAGTCTCTTCTTATTCACTGCGGTGAAAAATATTACAAACTGGTAGAAAACGAATATGAAAAACATGCAACTTTAAACTCAGTGCATTAACAGGAACATGGTTTGCACGAGCAAATTTAGATTTACCAAAGATATGTCGTTTAATTTGTTATTTTATGTTATTGTTAAATTCTCCACGTCAATTATTTTTGGAAGCAGAATTATCAATTTCAAATATTATTTTAATAAGTAAAAGTTGTTAAAAAACAAATATAAGATTATACAAGTTGCCAAGTATTTGATTAGACACAGAGACAAAAATATTTTATTTTAAACTAAAAATATTTTTTTAATAAACCATTTAAACCAAAAAGTATATGCAGTTTAAAATCAAGCAAAAAGTTTAAATCAAAAAGGATATGCAGCAAAAGTTTAATTGTCTTTCCAAATAACTTTAAGTTTTATAAAACAGGCTTAAAGTGACTGATTGTAAAATGGTTTAGGAGAGATATAATGTACGATACTTTTTTATATATTTGGTGTAAATTTTTTTTAACAATTGGTATCTCGATAACTATTTGCAAAGAAAAAATGGTAGAGGACTTTTCGATTCAGTTTAGCTCACCTGCCCATGAACGCTTTATTATTGAGTATCGGACGCCCTGTATATTACGTTGTATTACATATTGTATTCTCGTTTATGCATTAGGTAAAATCCATCCATAATCTGCAAATGCACAGCGCCGTTTTCACTCGGACCATTACGCACCCGAATTTATTAGACACCCTCGAGGATATCATGGATACCAAGAACATATTGTTGCATCATACTAAGGCGCATATAAAGCCACCGGAGAAAGGTGCGCCTTACTTGATGCATCAAGACTATCATTACTTTCCCCACAAGAAACACACTATGCTTGCTGTGTTTTTACATTTGGACGATACAACACCGGAAAACGGTGGCTTGGCGGTATATCCCAGCAGTCATAAGCTTGGACCGTTGGAGGACCACGGATTGACCGATGAGAAAGGTGACCAATATCATTACGTCGATCCTGAGAAATATCCATTGTCCCAAGCTGTTCCTGTGTCTGCCAAAAAGGGTGACATTATCATCTTCTCTTATCTGTTGCTTCATGGTTCGTATCTGAACTTGTCCGACAGAAGTCGACGCATGTTTCTTATACAAGTGAGAGCCGCCGACGACGAGCC
>NW_012026816.1:3046952-3049864 GCF_000956235.1 Wasmannia auropunctata
TATATATATATATATATATATATATGGGCATGCAACATACAAAATGATTTAATGATCACATTGATATTTGACAGTTAATAAAAAGTTAGACAAATTTAAAAATTTTATATAGAAAATGTGTTATTATAGCCCTTGTAGGTATAAAGTTTCTCTTAGGCTGCATTCGATTTGGCACTTACAGCGTTTTGAGCATTATTTATCCTTTAATATTTGATAAATAATTATAAGGATGAAGTGATACTGTGAGCATTAGAAGCACCAAAGCGAACGCAGCCTTAATGTCTTCATTATCATTAGGTAGCAAATTATAATTATCTAATCTATAATAATAATTATCTATATTAATAATAATAATTATCTGATTCATTTGTTTAACAGTCCCCTGTTATACAGCGATAATATGTTAATACACAATAACCAGCATTTGCTATACTTGCTTGCCTAACGCAGCTTTACTTTCAAACATTTTGAAATGTTTTCAAGATACATTTTAGCATTTAATTGTATATGTTATCGTCAAAACCCATAATCGTTAAAACTCAATTTCACTAGTTAAAACTAGTTTTAAATTTAATTGAAATAAAGTCTATATTGTACTGTTCACATAATAGGTTTTCGATTTTGCGTCTAATCAACCAATCTTCTCTATAAAAATAATTACATGTTTTATAAAAATTCATTATATAAATGTGTTTTACATATTTTCATAATCTACTCATAATTTATTAAAAGACTTTTTTAATGTAAAAGTATTTAAAAATATCTTAAAAAATAACAAAAATATTAACAAATTTACTCGAGATTTTTTTGAACTATATTATTTATTTTTTCTTTAACACATATACAGTGACAATGTGGAATTCAAGCATATCCCAGGTGCAATACCAGAACTTGTGTTATTCAACGTACATGATGAGGTTCAATAAAAAAAAATACTACTCTGATTATAATTATTAGATCTATAATAATATCCTACTATTAATTTCTGAAAATGTTGCAGGAAGTAGAAAGAATAATATTGTCCAAGTTGACTCGAGAGGAATGTAACGAGTTGCTAGTCTCCAAAGGTTTCACGAAGAAGTCCAAAGATAATAAAGACGAGATGTAAATCTTCCACTCGATATGTATTATAAGAAACGTAAACAGATATTTCTAGGAAAGGAAATTATTTCTAATCTCTTATTTCTAGATACATTGTAAATATTCAGAATACAATAGTTTTAGTTTTTATTAATAATTTCCCAAAAGTAAGCTATGTATTGTACATAGTGGCACAATAGCAGTGATTTCCTAATCTACACAAATTTTTTTTAATTGCAATCCTTGGTAGATTGACAAAGGAGAATGCTTTTCCCAAGGAGCTGCAATCTGCGATAAGACACTAAATCTAGAATAAGATGGAATTATATATTACAATATCCTGTAAGTCATTATTTACAGTATATTCTTTATTTTTATTTTTTAATCTTATAAAATTTATAAAACAAAAAAAATTAAAAATTTGATAATTATTAAATTAATTAGAATTTTAGTAATATTAATATAATTCAAAATAATTTCTATAGAAAATTTTAATTATGCATAGAAATCTCTTTTATGAGCTAAACTATAAAGCTTCAGAATAATATCAATATTCAATTAATAAAAAATAAAATTTCATATTACAAACTAAATATATGATTAATATATAATATAATATTTACTTATAATAAAACTAAATCTGCTTACTATTGCAATATGTATTATTTCCATTTCGCATATTTTTTTATATATAATTACATGTGTTTATGTGTATACAATATGAATCAATAATTTTCCGCATTTTTGTAAAAAACTAATGTGTACTAAATATGTCGAAATACATAAATTTGTTTCTAAAGGAGATCTATGATTATGACGAATTGATACTTCATTTTCTTGATTAGAATAGCTATCTTTTTAGAAATATTAATAGTAACAGATATAAAATGACATCGTTTTAAAGCTCTTTTAAATTCTCTTTATAACTGTCTTTTTTTAAATTTAAATGAATACTTCTCAGAAATTGCATTTGAAAGTCTTAGGTATTAAAAATCGAAAATTCATAATTTACAAAAGAATTTATAAAATATCAAAATGTCATCCATCAACCTCAAAACAAAAATAAAGTTATTTAAAAAATACGTACATTTTGAGATTTTAGGTATTTTCCGCGATATTCTACGACACTCATCTATTATCTTTTTACATAGAATCTAGTATCAAAATTAATATTAAGACATATGTAGATTTTACTTTGTACATATTTTTAAAAAATTTAATGGAGAAAAGAATAAGTTAATTGCAGACCATTCAATCGATTTTTTTTCGAAAGATAAAAGATAAATTGCCGTAAAATAAAAAAAAATTATACATCTATAGTCGTTGCAACTGCCTTTCTGTGCAATAAGTTAATTGATAATATGAACAATCAAATATAGTAAATAATAATATACTTAAATTATAATTTTGTTTTAAATCGTTAATATCTTTTTATCTAAAATAAAAAATTGCTGGCATTGAAAGCGATCATAATTTTCACTCGAGTTTCTTATTTGGCTTTTATAAAATTGCCATCTGTTTTTTTATTTTTATAAGTTTGTATTTTCGTGTTATACAATACACAGTTAAAAAAATTTGTTTTCAAAGGTAGTAAAATTTTTGTTTTTCTTTTGCATTAAGGCGATGCTGGAAGGTAGAAATTACCGACACATTACAGTTTAGTAAATTTTTCCGAATTGATTGAACGGAATTGAAAATCCTTTCAGAGAATTAAAATAGACATAAAATTGTGATCTGAGACGGACGAATTTGTATTAAAATCGGAAAAAATTTTAAAAACAGCAATCGCCTGACGTAAACATTTTATTAGTGTAAAAGTTGTAAAACTGATA
>NW_012026816.1:3049884-3055898 GCF_000956235.1 Wasmannia auropunctata
ACGTGTGCTCTTCCGATCTAAGAGATGGCGTTTCAATAAGTTAGATAAGGACAATGTACGTGTTTGACTGAGACAGAAGATATTATAAGAAGTTCATTTAAAGGTACCATTAAAATTGAACAGATTGTTTTATCGACCTCGTGCAAATTTTTCGAACCTTCCGGCATCGCCTTAAGAAGATGCTGAAGGTCGGAAAAATTTGCACGAAATCGGTAAAACAGATTCTTCAATGTCAATGGTATCTCTAAAGACTCTAAATGAACTTCTTACAATATCTCCTATCTTATTTAAACACGTGCATTGTCCTTATTTAACTTTTTAAAACATCTCTTGCAAAATCCGGTACTTACTGCTAAACGCAATTTTTGCTGTCTACCATTTCTGTATTTTAGCTAAACGTACGACTTACCATAAATTACAGGTTTAGTGGATATCTTTTTTTGTACACTTTCAATCGCAGTTCAAAAGGCTTTGTATTATTCAGTAATGTAATGTGAGACGTAAGCATTTTGTACATAATTAGACCCTTCAGCATGCTGTAAGATCGGAATTACCGACATTACAGTTTAGTAAATTTCTCCAAATTGACTGAATTGAAAATCCTTTCACAGGATTGAAATAGACATAAAATTGTGAGACGGACGAATTTGTAGAATAAGAAAAAAATTAAAAAACAGCTATCACCTGACTTAAACATGTTATTAGTGTAAAAGTTCTGAAGCTCATATGTACAAAATGCTTACGTCTCACCACAGATTATATGAACGAATAATACAAAGTCTTTTGAGCTACGATTGAAAGCTTAGAAAAAAAGATATCCACTAAACTGTAATTTATGGTAATTCATACGTTTAGCTAAAATACAGAAATGGTAGACAACAAAAATTGCGTCTAGCAGTAAGCGCCGAATTTTGCAAAAGATGGCGTTTTAATAAATTAAATAAGGACAATGCACGTGTTTGAGTAAGACAAGAGATATTGTAAGAAGTTTATTTAGAGTCTTTAGAGATACCATTGACATTGAAGAATCTGTTTTATCGATCTCGTGCAAATTTTTCTGACCTTTCAGCATCCTCTTAACTCGATCCATTTTAGATGTGTCACTAATACATGTCAATTGATTTGATTTAAAAAAGATCTTCAAACACGTACTGTTTTAATTATTTTGTATATCAAGTCAAGTTTCACATGAGTAACCATTTTGCTTCTCAACTGAGTAATTTCAATTGATTTCTAATCAAAATGTCACTCTTGAAGTGTTCATGTCTTTCAAATATAAAACTCCATTTTAAATATCTCAATACGTTCTCAAAATGAAATTTGAATAACTATAAAAAAATCTCTTAGAATCATTACAAAAGAATAAAATTAAACATCATCAAATTGAAAGAAACATGAAAAAATTAATTATTGCTAATATTAAATCCATTTTTGTCGCAACCTGCTATATTTCAATGTATATTATTAATACCACAATATTATATCATTTTAGCAAGCGTACTTATTTTTAATTTATATTCAGTTATACACATATACATATACATATATATATATATATATATATATATATATATATATTTATTTATTTATTATATACACTGTCCAAATTTGCAGTTTTTCATAAAACCGCCCAATTTATTTTAACGATATATATATTAATATTTCCCTCTCTCTCTGCGTATTCATTTAAGTTATACATTTTTATACTTTAAATATATTGCAAATTACGCTTTTCTTCTATGGATATATTTATATATAATATGTACATAAAAGAGTAACATTAAAATATCAGAATTATCCAAATAGGAAAAGAACCACCCCGTTCGAAATGTGCAAATACCACGAAATCGTGTACAACGTTTTGCACAAGTATTTTGAACAAAACACTTGATGTACTTTTTTCCTCTTTTCTAAAGCGAAAGTGAGAAGAATTTTTTCATCACATAGTTTTTAAATACGCGTAAATAAATTTGTATTTTTGTTTCTTTCTTCAAAATTAAGAGATTTTATAAGATCCACGTAATAAAAACCAATGTAATGTTGTAATTACCATAAACCAAAAGGATATTATAAACAAGACAATAATTGGGCAAATCGGCATTATAAGTATGACAAATTATTGGATAGTCCGATGTATGATTTAGAAACAATATTATGCCATCAACAGCCAACAGATGAATATCACCGCTAACCACAAAAATACCTTGGATAAAAATTGCTCTTCATCGTATTGTGGCGTGCCTCTAGGAGCTGGAAATAAATAATTCTTTTTTAAAAATTATTTCTTGATTATTAAAATATTAATCTAACCCAAAATTAAAAAAATTATTACATTTGAAAATTAATATTTAAATGCAATAAAATGTTTAAATAGTTTTGAAGCTTGACGTGCGCGCGTGCACGCGTGCGCGCGCTTACACATGTGTGTACAGTCGTGGACAAATAGGTTGCGACACTTTTTTTTTATAGGTAGTTTCTAATATATTTAATATACATAATATATATTTTTATGTAGATAATTAATATTTTGCAAATGCGAACCACGATTAGTAGTATTATCTTTAATCTAGAGACAGTATAACACCAATCACGTGGTTCGCATTTGCAAAATATTAGTGCGTTTTGAAACCTATAAAAAAAAAGTGTCGCAACCTATTTGTACACGACTGTACACTTATCTATCATATACACAAACTTATAAATTGAATAAATTGAATAAATTGAATATTACTCTTCTATCCTTTTAAAATCGAAATTGTTTAAATACTTTAAATAATTAAGAAAATCATTAAATACGTTTTCGTACTATTATCTAATATAAAGTTTGGTTTTCCTTGTTATCAATTATTATTTTGTGACAATATATATCTAAATTTTCAGCATGTGATACTAATGATAATCATATTGTTCTTATTTAACATAATTACTTCCAGAGACCAAATTTTCTTTTTTATAAAATCATGTATAATATAAAACAATGATTTTTCAATATCACATTGTTTCAAATCTCTAGTCATATTTACCTCAACTCATTTCTCGCTCATGTTTCGATTCTTGTAATAGTAATTATTTCAATCTTTTGCTGTTATTCGTTGTGTATTAAAAAATTCATTGACAAATGAAATATTAAATTTTATTTAGTATGAATAAACTATTATTTGCATATTTAAGTAAATGCCTCTTCATCCCTAAAAATGTATAATCTAATGTATACTCTAATCTACCAAATCCAATTTTAATTCCTAATTAGAAGTAGGTTTAAGTTTGGTTTAAGTTAGGTTTTTCCAGGATGAGAATGCAAGAAAATGGGCAGTGCCTAGTGTTCAGGCACTTATATATATGCAAATAATGTGATATTTATGCTAAATAAACTTAAAAGTATGAAGTTAAATACACGTTTATATTGTCAACTTTGCTAATAACTTTTTAATATAAATGATGAACAATGGCTAAAATCTTTTGATTGTTACTTAAGATCATGACATTGACAATATATATATCAATATCAAGATCATTGGAGCTAAGTTTTTTATGCTAAATAATTATCAATCATTAATTTTCTAATAAAATAAATTTAAAATAAAAAGTATTTTACTAAAACAATTTTATAAATATATAAAAAAATGACTTCAAATATAAAATATGATTAAATAAAATTATACTTTGTTTCATATATGCGATATATGTATATATTAATTTATGCCTTGTATCTGTTTTGTACTGTTCTACAGTAAGCGAGAAAATGTACTTGAAAATTATCAAATTATCAAATATCAATTTTTTTTTTTTAAGGAGATCGTATCAATTTTTTTTTTAAGTAGGTATTTCCTCTTATTTGTTTGTTGTATATAATTAGCGATCTTATTGAAATTGTTTTTTTTTTAATTATAATTAAGATTAATTTCTACATATTTTATAAAGCTATATTAAGCTATGTCAGAAATAAGAAATACTAGATTGACTTGATAAAGTTAAAAAAAATTATAGTTTTATCAAAAGTTAAAAATAAAATTACAAAAAAACTGACTTTTTTAAACCATAATTAAAATTAAAAAAAATGTATTTAACTTTTTGTGGGCAGGCGGTCATTTTTATTGCCATTTCTTTTTATTTTGTAAACTTCTCGATTTTCATAAAATTTGATCTATGAAATAATTTTGTAATGTTTATTCAAATCTGAAATCAGATATACAAAATTCAAAATAAGGGATCCAATATGGCAAACAGAAAAAAATAATCTAAATATCGTAAAATTCAGTTTTAGAGATTTTTGAACATTGCTAATAACATTAAATTTTCAATTCCATTTATTTGAAGCTCAACAGTAACTGACTATTAGTAACAGATCGGAATAAATGGGACAAACAATTGTATCTACTTCCAAACTCTAATTATGAGCTCTGTGATATAAGTTCCTCTTTCATTGGAGGGTTTTTTAAATTTTGATATTTTACGATTATATTTGAAGTCGGCGATCCAAGAGCTCGTAAAAACAAGTTCTATGATAACCAATAAATTTTTGAAATCTGGAAGATTCTCTATCACATTAAATTCATCATTTTGAATTCTAGAATTCTGAAGCCAGAATTAAAACAAAATCTTTCATAATTTACTTCGTTAGAAAACTCAATTCTCAAAGAATTAAAACAGTATTGATCAAAATCATATGAAACCAATTATATGAAAAAAGGAACATAAAAATAAGTAGTTTTGCTCTATAATTCCATAATTACATCTTTCCCCTTATTTTTATGATGAATGTTACCTGCGCTTGGTCGTGTATCTCCAAAATTAAAAGTCGACGTAAAGAAAGCGAATGGAAAAGTGCCAATGCCGAATGACATATAGGAACCATCACCGAAACCAAAGCCGGGAAAGCCGACATTAGCTTCTGGCTCTGACCTTTGACCGGCCGGGCGTGGTGGCACGTTGTTCCTGAAGCAAATCGTATTTTTACTGATTATACTTATTTTAGCGTAATATTTATAATTTTCAATTTTGACAAAAAAAGAACGAGTTATACCGTGGGTCTTCATGCTTTGTAGCACCTCGTCCATATAATGGAATGACTTTATCTTTGCTTATGGCAGCCTTGCATACTGGACAAACCTGCCTGGTAGGTCTGGTCTCTAACCACTGATGCAGACATGGCCAGCTGCATTATCATTTATATTATTCAAATCATAATATTTCACTCCTTGACATGCTATGTCATTACCAAATAAATACTTACCAGAAGAGATGGCCGCACATGCTGACTACTGCATCTTTTGCGGTGTCCAAACAAATATTGCACTCAAACATCCTCTCATCTTTTTCTTTTTCCTCAGTAGAGCCTGCAGAGCCCGACGACTTGGACGAACCCGCTTGTTCCTTTGTCCTCATCCTTCAAAAATATTACATATTCAATCATACATATTCAAAATTTTACAAAAACTTTTACATTTTAAAATAAACAGTAAAATAATCTTTCAGCTTCATTAATATGACTGTGAAATAATGCATAGTTAATTACATTCTTAGTTATAGCTACAAATATATGATTCGCATAATGTATGTATATAGCTTGACTAGAAATTCATAACTTGCAGAAATTAATGGACATCGTGCAATTATGTAATCATATATTTGTATCTACATTATTTTATCATAATCATAAATTTGGTTAACTCAATATGCAAATTATTATTATAATTCACGTAGGTTTAAAAGATAACAAGATTACAAAGATTACACGAATATATTCGCAAAATTGGTTACTATGAAACTTTTAAGTTCTATTATGTACTCAGGCGTATATAAAAGACTCATATAGTAACCAATTTTGCAAATATATTTGTGTAATCTTTGTAATCTTGTTATCTTTCAAACCTATGTGAATTATAATAATAATTTGCATATTGAGTTAACCAAATTTATGATTATGACAAAATAATGTAGATACAAATATATGATTACATAATTGCACGATATCCATTAATTTCTGCAAGTTATGAGATCGGAAGAGCACACGT
>NW_012026816.1:3055918-3064715 GCF_000956235.1 Wasmannia auropunctata
CCCTCTTCGCCATCGCCGCCGTGTCGCAATCGTCTTGATCTGCTCGGAACAAGTCATTACCTTTTTCAACGTGCGTGGCGAGCCTCGATCTTTTAGCTGGCCGACTGCAACGAGAGGAACACTCGAGATTATCCGCGTCGTTGAATCGAATGCTAATTTTGTATGAACCGAAGAAAGATGATTAAAGTTCTTCATGTCGCAGTTAAATATATACATATATATATATATATATATATATATATATATATGTCTTCTATACACGCCTGAGTACGTAATAGAACTTAAAAGTCTCATATATATATATATACACACATATACAACCAATGCACATGATACAGCATACATATATACAACATATGTATTGTACATATGTATTGTATTGTAATATATGTATTGTATTGTACGTATATACGTCTAAATAAAATCACACTTTATATATGTTCACAAAGAAAATTAGAGAAAGGCAAACGCTGTCTACATGAAATTAGCGCCAATAAAGAATATCTATGTAAGAAATGTCAATGTGAATTGACATTTTCACATGTATATGTTCTGAAATTATTTTAGAATTATCCAGCATAAATATAAAAATGTTTATTTTTTTTATTCTGAAAATAATACATAGAAATCGAAATAGTTAAAAATTTCACCTTATATTACAATAATTGCTCTCGAATCATATAACCATGTATAACAAATATCGTAAGAAGTCGGAACTGAATTCGAGTTATTTGCAAAATTTTATAAAAAAAGTTATTAGATGACAAAATTGGTAATGTAATTATTAATGCACGAACGAAAAATCATTTCCGATAAATAACTAATTTTTTCAATTTTTCATATTGCATAAATTTAATTTTTAAATTTTCTGCCTAATAGATTAATAAATGCATTACATCATTATTATTTTTCCTATTTACCTTACACAAATTTATCAAAAAAAAGTAAATCCCGTTTCTCTTCTTCTCTATCTTACGACTTTACCACGTCATTGTTTGTAGGCTTATTAGACAGATCGTTGTACATAATTTATGCGCAATTACATCACTTAATGTTTTTATCGACACAATCGCGTTATCATTTTGTTGTCTTTCTTTGATATATCACTCTATTATTTCCTCTTCTTTTTTATTAATGATGAATTCACCTAAAATAATAAAGCACTTTGTTTCTCTCTCTCTCTGTCTTATAACCTCACTACGTATGTATGTACATACATTATATACTTAATCCCGCACAAACAAATATGTACTTTTTTACCCAATCATGATTCACCTAAACTTATTCCATTAACTTAATTTTTTTTATTCCTTCTTTTTTGCTTATTCGAACTATTATTCAAACAGTTTTGTAATTTTCCAAGTATATATCTATTTGCAATAACAATTACCTTTCTTTCTCTACTCGAACATTACGTCATTCTGCTTCTTACTTTATTTCTACGTTCACCAAATTTCCTTAATGTTTATAATTATTTAATAATTTAATAATTTCTCCATATTATTCAATCTTTTTTAAAAAAATTTATATCTTCAGCAACTTTATACCTCTATTTTATATATATAATCGCGAAAAAACAATTCTCTCTCTCTCTCTCTCTCTCTCTCTCTCTCTCTCTCTCTCTATCTATCTATCTATCTATATCATCTACGCCATTCCATTTATCAACCATTCCTACATTTACACATCATCCGATTCTTAATTAATTTCTTCATCAACATAACCTCTCTACATTTCATATATCCCACTTCATTCTTTTTCTACGTTCGTATTTTTCGATAATTTTAAATATATTTTATCAGCTATATATATCTTCCTTGCCCTTTCCTTTTTTATAACCGCGCACGTCGAGTCGAATGAAAATCGCTATCACTCACTTTTTGCCAGGAGGGCGGGCTCGGATGCCCTCTCGCGCAGTGAAGTCGTCTTTCCTTATTTACGGCGGAGTACAGCGAGAATCGATGCAAGTAAAACAAATAACGAAAAATCTGTTTTTCCGTGCGATCAAGCGACAATGATCGGTAAGAGAAACGCGCTACATGTATACGAAACGCATGATTTCCCAAACAGGATATTAGCAAACGACAGATAGAGAAAGAACGAGAGGATGGAGAAGCAGAGGAAACAGGGAGGAGAGAGAGAGAGAGAGAAGTAGAGAGTAATGGCTCCCAGCGCGCGATGGCGGCACCGGCAACTGATATGGTCAGTGTTTCTTGCCCGCGAAAAATCGATTACTAACAACGTGATGATTCTTACATGCGGTCAGATATACAACCAATAATTGCGATAATCGATTAAGGGATAAAATATTAAGTAAAAAATTAAATTAGTTACTATAATTAGTGAAAATATTAGTATTATTTATTTGACTATAATTTAGAAAAATTATACTGACATAGTGATCGAATAAAATGAATATCCATGATTATCGCATCGTAAACATATTTATGCGCGTAACATTATTTCTAAATTCTTTTCTCTAGAAAATTAATAATTTAAAATTAGTTATCTACAAGTCATAAATTAATAATTTGCAATTAGTATAAAGGTGCATATTTACAAAAATAATATATGTATATGTATAACTTATTAATCTTATTAAAATTTCAAAGGTCAATTAACAATTTTTTCATTGATTAAAGTAATGTCTTAAAACATATTTTAAATAATTCAAGCTTGATTCCACTCTTTTATCTTTTCTTTTTCTTTTCTTCAGTAAAATGGCTGTAGAAGTATCAATAAAATTTCTGATCAAATGACGAATTTAGTTTACAAATCGTTTTTCTTTTGCATATTTGCAAATATAAAATATATTTTATTATGTCAAAATATATTTTTTATTATATTTATGTTATGAAAAAAAATATTTTCATTGATACAAAAAATATCCTTGCAAAAATTTAATCTATACTGCGAAATTGTTTTTTTTTTAACTATGATTACTGTTTTTTTAATGTTTGTCGTTCCCTAATTCCTGAGTTCCTGAGTTCTTCCCCTTGTACTTACTGTACTGCAGAAGTTATCATATTACGAATTTATTGAATAAATGTTTAATTTAACAAACGATATGAATTCTGACACAATAATTAAGTAATTAAATATTGCAAAGTCACGATTAAATCATTTGCACGTAACAAACACTTGAAACGATCGGATTAAATGAAAGAGACATCAAATAAAATTGAAATTTATTTTGGATAGCTAAACGTTAAATGAGACACATTGTATATAAAATTCTCAATCTTTATTTATTCACTTATTATAATCAAAAAATTAGCATTAAGTTTCAAATTCTTATAAAAATATAACTACTATACAATATATCAATATATCAAATTTATAATGTATCAATTGCGTAATTAATTATAATAACATATATTCACATTTCATATATATTATATCATTTATATATATATTTTTTTTAAATTTATTTTTAAATTCATTTCATTGAAAAGAAAATCCTCGATGGAAAAAGAAATGGAAATTTATATATCATACGAATCCATCAAAAGATTGCCATCTTTATCTTTTATCCGTTTTCTTCCATTAGAATAACGTGTTTCTTGGGTACCATCCACATAAACTAACTTTACGGTACCATCAGGATATTCTCGTCTCTGAAAATATTTATAATAAATATAAATTCAAAAAACTTACATGTTTATACGATAAAAAAAGTATACGTTAGATGAATCAGAACATATATTTAAAATATGAAATAAAAATCGAACACTCATTCACCTTATGTGCTTTTGTATGAATTTCTTTTTGACCATTTGGTAGAGTCAAAATTTTGTCGCCGTTAATAAAAGTTTGCGCTACTATTCCGTCCGGGAACAACACTTCGACAGTGCCATCAGACATACGCTTTTCTACTTGACCACTATATATATATAAAATTTTGTAAAATTTATTATGCATTATTTGGCGAATAAAACAAAGTAATAATTAGAACAAACAAACTAATAAACTTAATAATAATAAAATGCTAACAAAATAAACATACTCAGGAAATTCTAAAATTTCTAAGCCATCGGGAGTTGTTGTATGCCACGTTCGAGTTGTAGCATAAAAATATCTTACTTTTCTATTCTTGTCGATTTCACGAACATCTCCGTTATAATAAATCATTTTTGTAACTTCTTGCTCGGGGAAAATTTTTTTGACGTTACCATTCGGATACCAGTACTCTATGCGTCCGTCAGGAAACTGAATCTGTTTCACATTGTCCATACTTGTCTTACTATTCTGATTCGGAAAAGAGGAGGGATGCAATGTAGAACTTATATTCTTTTCAGGCGATAATGTTCGATCTGTTTTTTTTTCTTTTTCTATTATTACGTCGTTTTCTGAATCCTGATTTGCCTCACGAGATCTGTCGATATAATACTCTGTATTTTTCGTAACATAAGCTGTTGTAGGCTGCCCAAGATCTTTGTTCGTAAAATAAGATTTATTATTGCTTTTTACACTTGAATTCTGTATTTGTCTGGCTATTGTTTGAGAATCACTCGACATATCCTGCTTCGTATGAAATGAAATTTTATCTTCTACTAAATCCGATGTTGCATCTTTTAGTAAATTTTCATATAAATGCCGCTTTTTTTCCACAATGTTCCCTTCCGGGTATTTCTGATTGCGTTTAGGCTGTGAATCAATCTCAACTTGTTTATACTTTACTTCATTTATAGATGTCTCATTACCTTCTATTTGTCCAAAATCATCATCATTCACATTAACTACTTTCATGATTGGCTTGCTTCTAGTTCTGTCTTCATTTTCGTTGTCATTGTCGTGAACGGAGGTATCTGATGAAGTATTCGATAAATCTTGACATGTCTTCATTGAGGTCTCTTTGGATGAAGTCACGACGACGCGTTTGTTAATTTGATTGATAGCTTTCGTAATTACTTGTCCTGTACTTTTCCTAAGATTTCTGACGTTTGTTTTCTTAATATTCTGCAGATGTGCGATTTCTTGTTTCAATCTCGATATTTCTACTCGTAACACACGAAGCTCGCTCTTATACCGTGATTCAGCAGCATTCCACCTGCTTTCTTTGATATTTAGCTCATCTCTCAGTTCTTCCAATTGTTCTTGTAGATTTTGTGCCTTTTGTCTTTCCATTTTATTTTGCCTCGCCTTTTCCTGAGCATCGCGAATTCTATTCTCCATTGCTATCTTCTCGCGCACTATTCTCTTCTTCTCCTCTTCCAATTGATTTTGTACTCTTCTTTTATTCTCTTCGAAATTCTTTTCTTTCTCTGCGTATTGTTTACGTAGAATTGTCTCGTCTTCTTGCAATTTTCGTCGCTGAAACAACAAGGCTGAACTTTCCTTTCGAAATATATCTATTTCTTTCTCAAGTTCTAATAAACGGTTTTTCAAAAGATCTGTCTCGAAAGTGTTTGTTTGATTCATCCGTTCCTCAGATGGATAATCGATCTCTCCCACATTCGAATATATTTTCGCTATTTTCTCTGTTACTTTTTCTGGCTCGCTTCTCAATACATATTTTTTTCTTTCGTGTGCACTCGATGGCTTTCGAATGTCTGACAATAACGATGATGATGATGATAATGGCGACGACAAAATGGATCGCTCTTCGTCAGACGTTTGAACAGTTTCTTCAATTATCGGCTCTTCGTCAGACGTTTGAACAATTTCTTCAATTATCGGCGTACATTCATTATCATAGCACGCTTCATCGTTGGGCGATTCGTCTTTATAACTTAAAGCATTTTCTTCTTCAGGAGCATGTACAGTTTTCATTATATAACTATATAAATCTTTTTTGTTACGTTTTGTTACATCATGTAGCAAAGACAATTGTTTTGGAGTACCAATCGTGTTTTCAATGCTGACAATTTTCAGAGGAGAATCATTTATTTGTTTCTCGTAATTAAATGGTAGCTTCTTCTTAACATCAGATGATTCTGATATGTCAATGGAACGATTCCAACTCTGTTGTTCAAAATAATCTTTCAAAGGAGAATCACTTGCCGTGTCAGACATATCTATTGAATCTATGGTTCTATATTCATTATATTCTGCAAATCTAACGTGATGGCTGGCGTCCACTTCCCTATCATGCATTAAATTATGTTCATTTACCGTGATGTCTCTCTCTTCATCACTATTTGACAATACTGTGACAATAGCATCACGATTTTCTGAGTAATTTGTGCATGCTTCCTTGCTTTGCAATACTCGATTAGCAGATATAAAACAATTCTGTATCCCTTTTCTCTTTTCTGGAATATCGTCAATAGTTATAGTATCCCAGTAGGAATCAATAGTGGCAGCATTAATGCGAGAATGTTTATCAAGCTCAAATCGTTCAACTTGGCATTGTACAGTCGATTTTGAATTTTCAGTGTGTGCAGCTTTTTGTTGAATCATTGCCTCTTGCTCGAGCATTTCGCTTGTTTGTTCATCACCTTGCTGTTTCTTAGTCGCGACAATACTATTGTCCTCACTTGTTTGATTTAATCTGTTCTTTACTTTAAATGGCGTAGACTGCTGCAAAAATGCAAGTACTGTGCTTGATGTTGAACAGAAACTAGAATTTTCCGCCTTTTCTTCTAAGAGTTCAAATATTCTTACCTCCTCTAATTCTTTCGCTGCTTTTGAATCACAGTCTGATGTATTCATTTCTGATAGATGTTTTGATCGATTAGAAGTAACGTTACATGTGATTCGATTAGCAGGAGTAACAGGTTTATTAACAATCTTTTTTTTCGGTAATGGAACAGTTTTCAAGTTTAATTGCCGCTTTCCATTTGCAATAGGAAAATTATCCAAAATTTTCGGAAATGCACATTTATGTACAGTCGAGCTCTTGCTTTTATCATTTCTATCAATGCGTTGTCTATTAGAGGATAAAGGCATGTTATTTTTTTTCATAGTTATTGTCAGAGGATATAAATTTGTAGACATTTTAAATCTTGACAATCCCTGACCTTTCTTTAGGAATGGTCTCTTTGGCTTAATCTTCATATCAGCATGCGTATTTGGCATAATTTCTAATTCTTTCTTTAATTTCTCTTCTAGTATTGTTTGAAAATCTTTTTTAGGTGAAGGAAGAGGAATGTCGTCGATTGAGGCACATCTATCCGAAATATCATTTGATGGTAACGGCATTATCCCTTCTATTAATGAATCACTTAATTCTTTTTTCTGTGACAATGCACTAGAACTATAATCTTTCACAGACTTTCTACCTTTATCAACAATTGTGGAAATGCAATCAGAATCATCACATTGCTTCTCATTAAAACTTTTGTGTATTGGATCAGCATTCGTTGATGTTCTTTTATCGATAATTTTTAATACATCATTTGGATTTTTCACATTGCATTGGAGTATTGAAGTTTCACAATCAGACATTGTTTCTTTTACATCCATCCCAATCTCATGCATAGCATACATGTCGTCTGTATCTTCTATAACATCACTGTTTATTGGTAAGCCAAGTACTTTGCAAATACGATCTTGCTCGCTACTTAAAATCTCCCTTTGTATTCGTTGTTGTGTCAGTAATCTTTCTTGTTGTTCCACTTGCCATTGTCTTAGTTTTTGTAAGCGCTCAGCTATAGAAACTTCTACATCCATGTTGTTTATAATATCTAAAATAAAATTAAAACTTGATTTAAACAAAAATTATGAATTTAAAATAAAATTCCTTTTTATTCCAAATAACATCTAACAATCACAAGTAAACTAGTACATTTTTATTTATACTGGTTGCATATATATTTACATATCTATACATATATTTTATATTACACACACACGCATCACACGTGTGGATATAAAACACATATATACATACAAGCTAGATAAAAGCCTAAATAAAAATTTTTTAAACTTCTGTCAACAATTTTTCGATATACATAGTAAAAACGAAAATAACTTACTTTAAAAAGTATATAATGCCCATTTAAAGTATTGAAAATGCAATATCAAAAGTAGCACAGTTTGAGTACACATGTAAACATATTTAAAGGTTAAATGAAATATGCATTTGAAATACTATGAAAAAAATTCAATATGTACAAGAAACCTAAAACAATAAAGATGTAGTTTATAAGTCACATTTATAATCTTATTCTTCTTGTTCTTGTGTAAAGTTATTGTTAAATTTTTCATACTTGAAATCCCATATTAAATACTTGCTAAAATAACCCTAATTTTCGTTTAAATATTTGTTACACTTTCATTATTTTTTAATCCTCTCTTTTAACAAAATAAGGCATAAAAAACAGTCTGATGGAAATAGTTGAGCATACACAATTCTAAAAAATTATAAATATTACACGATTACATTTTAAAGGATACATTTTTTATTTACTAGTAATATCAACTTGTGCTTTCAAAAACAAAGGCTGAGAAAACCAAGTAGGACTGCGTTCAGAAACTTCGTCTAGGTGCGTTCCTAGACGATTGATTTTCAGTACAGTAGTAGCAGGCGATAGAAATTGAGTAGAGAGCCTCTAATCAGAGTGGCGCCATACAGCTGCCACTTTTGATTGGTCCGCCATTTTCTTGCCATTCCCGCAGTTTTTCAAACGAATTATTTTCTAAATTTTATATTTATATTTAAAAATGCTTCGAAAAATTGCAACAAATGAAAAAATAATAACAAATAAACTTTGTAATTGCAAAATGTTATTTATTGCTAATTATTGCACATTTGCTACAAAATAATATTATTCATTACACATTATTTGTTACAAAATATTGTTATTCATTGTCATAAATGTAAAACAAAATTTATTTTAAATATGATAATCAA
>NW_012026816.1:3064735-3071152 GCF_000956235.1 Wasmannia auropunctata
GAGGACAAGAGAGTGCAGAATCTAGGGGAAGGGTCCTTAAGCATAGGGAATAAGTCGATCATGAATGTGGGGAAATTCTTCTTTATGAATGCTCTGAGCTTGGCAGACTTGTGGATGCAGAGCTGACAGTAAAATACAATATGATTGACATCTTGCCTTGTATCGCCGCATGGACATTCTGGGGAGTCGATAATCTTTTTCCTAAAAAGGCTGTAATTCAGGTTGTAGTGATTACTTCGGATGCGGGAAACGCAGACTATTTCCTCTCTATTAAGACCTTTATTGTGGAACCAAGGCTTAGGCGAATCATTGAGGTACAGCTCTGAGTATTGAATGCCTTTGGCAAGGAATGTCTCTTCAAGGTATTGTTTGAAGATCACTTGGCGGTGCGCTTTAGCTTGAACTTGCAGGTCCGTATAAGGGATGTCGAAAAAGGGAGACCTGGTGCCATTGGTTGCAGCCAGCTTGGCGAGGCGATCCGCTCTTTCGTTTCCTGGGATCCCCTTGTGCGATGGGATCCAGCAGAGAGTGATGTTTCTTCCTTCAGATTCTGCAGTAATAAGACTTTGTTTGATTCGGTGTATGATGTGGTTGCCTTGTTTATAGTCCGATGAGGCGATGGCGGTGAGAACGCTTCTAGAGTCTGTAAAAATGATGGCTTCAGTGATATTTAAATCTTTAGTTGCGATGATAGCGTGCATTACAGCCCAAGCTTCAGCCGAAAAGATGGAGGAAGAAGAAGGAAGCTTGTAGCATGCAATAAAGTTGTAGCTTGGAGAGTATATGCTTGCTCCTACAGAAGAGTGTGTGTCTAGTTTGGAGCCATCTGTGTAGAATGCAGTAGTCTCGAAGGGAAGGTCCTCGAAGAATTCTGTGAATTTAGCTTGTGCTACCCCTGGGTGGGTGTCTTTATCTATGCTTGAAATAGATGTATAATCTTTACTGTAGATGGAGAGTTCATAGCTGTTGCCAAAGGGGGGCAAGAATGTTGAGCGGTGAACATTTTCTTTAGTGTGTCTTGTGGCGCAGTATCTGTCATAAACCAAGATGTGCTTTCGAGCTTTGTCCTTGAGTGTGTCCGAATAAGCGGATATGTCTAGGCGTCGCAAACTGCGTAAGACAATGCTGAACCTCTGAGAGTATTGTTTGTATAGATATTTATCCGTGAGGTAAGTAAATCTTACAGAGAGTGGATGTTCTTTCGCTTCTGCGAGCATAACGTTTATAGGCGTGGAAATTCTATATCCTAAGGCAATTCTGATGGAGCGATATTGTTGCCTTTCAAGCTTTAATAAAGCGGATTTATTACCCGTAAAACGGAAGACAAAGCACCCGTATTCAATAGAGCCGCGGAAGACAGATCGATAGATGTTGAGTAAAGTGTCAGGGTGCGCCCCCCAAGACGTGCCCGCAATAGATGCCAGCACATCCGAGACAGCCTTTCCCTTGCGAACCAGATATTTGAGGTGAGCCTCTCCTTTTAAGGCGGGGTCAAAAATAATGCCAAGAAAGCGGGTAGAAAATACACGAGGGATAGGTTGATTGTTAATACAGAGTGACGTGTTAGGGGGAGCAGGGTCAGCTCTGGCCTTCGTGAACAGCATCCAGCAGGACTTGCTGGGTGACAGCTCAAGGCCTCTAAATTTTAGAAAGCGCCACACATTATCAAGAGCGGTCTGAAGCGCATCTAGCGCCCGACCGGTATTTTTATCTGTGGCCAGTATGACGATATCGTCCGCGTACTGTAGAATGCGTACATTATGTGGAATACATTCGCGTATAAGTCTTAAGAATATGTTGAATAAGAGCGGGCTGAGCGTTGACCCCTGAGGGGTGCCTTTGTAGGAGAAGAAAGGGCCAGTGAGCACGCCGTCCTTCACAAAGAATATTTTTCTTTTAGTGATTAGGTTTTCAATGAATTTGCGACAATGTGCCGGGATACCTATGTCGGATAGATCCTGGATTAGTATGTCTGGGCAGACATTATCGAAAGCTCCCTGTATGTCCAGGAACACGGCGATTGTATGTTCTGACAGAAGAAAACCCGATTGGATGAAGTTGGTGAAAGCGCACAAGTTATCCGCACAGGACTTGGCGGGTCGAAAACCAAGTTGGGAGTCCGGTAATACAGGACGGGATTCCAGGAACCAGCGGAGCCTGAAATAAATCACTTTCTCGAGTAGTTTGAGCAAGCAGGATAGGAGAGAGATTGGTCTAACACCGCCTCCGTTTTTAGGGATGAAAATCACCAGCGAGGACTTCCAGTCGTCCGGAAAGAGACCCGTTTTAAAGATGCCGTTGTATAGCTCGCGGAGTTTATTTCTGAATTCTTGAGGGAACGATAGAATGGCCTCGTAGTCTAGCTGATCCAGACCGGGGGCAGATTTAACCTTGGAAGTATTAATGGCTAAATCAAGTTCTTTAGCTGAAATCTCATTGTCTAATTCAGGAATAATGCGCGGATTCCGTAGGTCTGAAGCTATCATATCGTGTAAGGATTGCCGATTGTCATTAAAACAGGAGTCGGGGCATAGCTTGGATACGGCCTGTTCGAAGACCGTAGGAGATAGAATTGATGCAAAGCCATCATGATCCTCGCACAAGTTTCTTCTTTTAAACATCTTAACGAGACTCCACAATTTAGCTGTGGGGGTTTTGCTATCGAAAGATCCACAAAGCTCCTTCCATTTCTGTCTTTTTATTTTTTTGAGGGATTTAGAGACAAGCGCGCAAGATTTCTTGTAGTTTACGAAGTTTTCTATGTTTGGACTAGCTTTAAATAAACCCATGGCTCCCTTTCTATCCTTAACCAGGGTTTCGCACTCTTCGTCCCACCAGATGGGGGGGGTTTTGTGGTTTCTGATTAGCATAGAACGTGGTGAGATGTCTTTGTCAGGGAAAAGAGCCGCGAGGTGCGATTTGATGAGAGTGGTAAATTCCGAGTAGGCCGTCACAATGTTTTCGCCCGTTATAGAAGGTAGAAAGCTAGTATCCTTAGACAGACAGAAATGGAAGTGTGCCTTTTGGTCTTTATTAAGTCTAATTTTGTAGACAAATCTCTTCTTGGCAATAGGATTGCATCCCAAACTAATTGAAATGGGAAAGTGATCGCTTCCCAGTGTGTCAGGTAGGCGAGCGAACGTGCAAATCGGGGCGAAGGTGGCAGTTGCAATGGCGAGGTCTATTACCGAGCTCGAAGAGCCCGGAGGGGTAAGAAGAGTCGGAGAGTTGTCATTGAGCAAAATCAAGTCAGAACTCTCTGCTGTGTTGGCGATAGCAGTACCAATAGAGTCCGTTCTGCCACATCCCCAGGAGGCATGGTGGGCGTTGAAGTCTCCTGCAAGCAGGACGTTCTTATACAGATTGACCAAGTTGAATAAGGCGGAGAGCGCTTGAGAAGGTGTACGGCGAGGGTGTCTGTATACATTCACAATGCAAACTGGTTCACCAGAGCATTCCAGCTTAATCCCGATTATCTCAAGGGAATCGTGGAAGTTAAGATCATCGCTTAAAGGTGTGAATTTAATAGAGTTATTGACAATAAGACATACGCCACTCTCTCCAGGGGCACATCGGTCCCTTCTTAAAATCTGGCATCCCTTTAGGTTAATCTTAGAAGACGGGTTAAGTAGGGTTTCCTGCAGGCAGATAACATCAAATGTGCTGGTCAGACTTTGAACTTCATGGATTTTGCCACGCAGCCCGCGGCAGTTCCAGGATAAAACACGAACCGACCGATGGCCGTTACCGCCATGACTGGCTCTATTGACGCAAAAAGGGGAGTTAGGGGAGATGGGGGAGGGGGAAAGGGGGAGAGAGGGAGCAAGGGAGGGGGAACGGGAGGGGGAGGGGAATAGGTTTATGGACCGTGAGCTGGCCCCGTTGTAGGGGGAAAGCCCCGCGGGGGAGTAGACTGAAAAACCGGATGTTGTGAGGGTGATAAATTGCTTATATTGGAAAATTCTAAAATTTGTGCGATTTTGTTTAAGATAGGGGACACAAGTTTAATAATGGAGAAAATCTGTTGTACTGTCGCGGAAATGTCTGACGCACCGCCAAATCCAATGGCTGTGAGTAATTCTATGATAGAGTTAAAGGCGGTACCGGAAGGACCGGGGTTAGGGATAGAGTTACCACTGAGTGGGGGCGGAGGCGAGAAGCCGACACCGTTACCTGAGACTGAGGGCATGCGTCCATTGGACGCAATTAAATGTTCTGCGCCATCAGGGCCAGAATGCTGAGCAAGGTGGTCAGTTCGGTTTTCCCCGGAGGATTGTCGGTGAGCCGGGCGCGGTGAGGATTCGACTCGATATGCTTGACGATTGTGTGGTGCGTTAGAGGCGACTTGTGCGTAGGTGTTGCGATTTTCCGGAGGGTAATCCTGCGAATAATCACTGAGGATATCAAATCTATTTTGGCTATTAATCCCATAAGAGCTGTCATTGCTGCGAGATGAATACGAATGTAGAGAGGGGCCAGAGCTGGGACCGCGGGGGGCCGGATTTGCACATCTTTTCTTGGCCTCAATAAGCGGAATGTTGTGAGTGGCCGCGAGTGTGAGGATTTTCTTTTGATTAGAGAGAGCGGAACAGTTAGGGTCGGTGGGAAGGTGCTCTCCTGAGCAGTTAATGCAGCTAGGCTTATTGTTTATTAAGGGGCACTCCGAGCCCTCAATGTGCGGAGGGCTACCGCAATAGAGGCACCTCGGCGCGCTGCGGCATGAATCGCTGGCATGTCCTGCCCTGAAGCAGGAATAGCAGATCCTCACCTTCGGGATGTACGGGCGCACTTCATGACGAGACCAGAATAGTGTGACGTGGGGCGGCAGTACTTGTCCTGAGAATTTTATACGTATGGTGCGGGAAGGCACAAACTGAGATCTTCCATCGACGGTGGTTTTCCTGTTGAGGCGTTGGATTTCTATAATTTCCTGGTCTGAAGTGATTGAACTTTTAATGTCCTCCAGGCTAAATTCCTGGGGCACGTCTTGTATAACGCCAGTGCGTAAAACTCTGTAGTTTGGAATGAGTGCTTTGTAGTTAATCGTGGAAAGCATGGGGTTCGAAGCTAGCGTGTTAGCTGCGGAGGCTGACTTACACTCTACCGAAATCTTACCTATACCTAATTTTTTCATTTCGGCAATGTCTGAGGCAGGCGTTATTCTCCCCACTTGTGCGAACATACGCATCGGATGAGGGGGGTTGGAACGGTTATTTCCAAGTGCGTGTATGTGGACAACGTAAGGCGGCCGGTCCCGGTTTGAATACACGTTGGATCTCTCCTCCACCCTCCGCGATTTGCCATCCGGCGAACGAGATGGCGCAGAGGAAGACGTGGAAGTCCCAGGGCCCGTTGCGGGCGCGGATGATTGGCTGTCTTCAAGAGCGCAAAAGGCGCGTTTATTAGCTTTACCTTTGTTTAGGCTATTGCGTTGTCCAACGATGTCCATTGCATTAACGTCTCCTTCGGGGGTAAAGTTCATATTTGCGTCCTGAGAATGACTAATACCTTGCTGCTGCGATGACACTGCGTCGGTAGGCAACGTATTGAGTAGTATATTGTACGGCACGTTATCCGAGGCATTGTGCGACATGTTACTGGCTGATGTAATCGTACTTGAGTCGCTGTTTGTAATCACAGGGAGAGAAACAAGGGAAGGATGCGGATGTGAAATGGCATTATTAGATGTTGGAGGAGAAGTGTGACCTTGCACTTGAGCTATTTGTCCTTCAAATTGAGAGAAACAATCCAGAGAAACCGAGACGGACTGATGCGGGACGGGATAATCCGAGCCGGCAGCGAGCCCGCCCCCCCCTCCGTCGCCACTCGGGGCCGCAGCCCCCGACATACCGGGGAGAAAAGCTATATCGGGCGCAGTTGTTAGTTCAATTCGCGAGCCAGATAAACCTGGAAAAGAGCCCCAGGGATCGAATGCCGGGGAAAAAGTCAATCGGAAACACAGAAACTCGAAAAACTCGTAAAAACTCGGGAGCGAGAAGAAACACGGCCGAACAGCACGAGCGCCACCAAACGAATCCCTCAATTTCTATCGCAGCTAAATCGCGGGCATGACCGCTCTCAGGATCCTCTCTGGTAGTAGTCGCCATGTTGTTTTACTGGACAAACGTTCCCTTTTTCATCCTCATGAAGTTAGCCCGTAAGATGAAAATTTCTGAACGATCAATAGCTCAAAATAATGCTCCCGATTTGCTCCGTCCATATTGATAAATATAAAAAATTGCTCTTTTAGGTTTTTTTAAAAAATCCAAAAAACGATTTTTTACGAAAAACGTCCATAATTTTTGATCTAAGGGCGAATTCACACCTTGACAAAAAAGCGGAAAACAGAAAAGCAGAAGCCAATCAGAAACTCGCGTTAGTAGTTAATAGTTTTTGCTTTCTGCTTTTCTTGCTACC
>NW_012026816.1:3071172-3072060 GCF_000956235.1 Wasmannia auropunctata
GGGGAGAAAAGCTATATCGGGCGCAGTTGTTAGTTCAATTCGCGAGCCAGATAAACCTGGAAAAGAGCCCCAGGGATCGAATGCCGGGGAAAAGTCAATCGGAAACACAGAAACTCGAAAAACTCGTAAAAACTCGGGAGCGAGAAGAAACACGGCCGAACAGCACGAGCGCCACCAAACGAATCTCACTATACTGATGCACTTTACTGACGCAGCTTAGTCATGGACGTAAAAATAATTAAGAACGAAACGTGGACCCTAAAATCGGACCCCAGGCATTAATGGCACGAACTGTACATACGTATATGAATTTCAATATGGCGACAAAATGTTGCAGCACTAAAATATAATAATACTGGAACGCGCACGAGCGCTAGATCGTGATTCGACAAAGAGGCTCCTAAGTGGTATCTGTGTCTCTTTCTAGTACAATCTGGCCAAAAGTTTTTTACGGCACACCCAGTTTCACGTATTGTATTTAATCTTAGAACGAGACTGTACGAGCCCCACTACCACTATTGCACATGCGCAGTATAGTTTGGAAAAGGATAAAGATACCACTTTGAATGCTCTCTCTCGGATCAGCTCTTAACAAAGACGGCATGGGCCGTGCGCGTTCCAGGGCACCTATCATGAAAATTTTGCAATTCCGATCGGAAACGCGAGATTCCGACTGGCCAGTTTCCGATCACAGTTCCGCTCATACGGTTTTGCTATTATGAATCCCGAGCGGAATCGGTTTTCCGCATATTTCTCTAAGTCACGGAATGCACATAATCAGACGAGAGGAACGGGTAAAATGGACTTTTAGAGCCAATCACATAGAAGAATTAGAAGAATAAAGAGATTCAAAATGTCTTGCTTACATCGTTTCTCACCGAGCAAATA
>NW_012026816.1:3072080-3072823 GCF_000956235.1 Wasmannia auropunctata
CGAGGGTGAATCAATGACCGTGGGTGTACGTTTCTATCGTCTTGTATTTCATTGGATCCAATCCAAAACAAAAGTTGCGCGGCGATACCTGCACGAAGACTCAGTTTTTCGCTAAGTGGACCTACTGGTTATACCGTGATGGAACTACGTATGTATACATACATACACAGCCATTGGCTGCGTTCCGCAAAGCGCATCATGCGCAAGACTTATCTTTTTATCTTTGTTTAACATTTGATGAACAACAAGAACACCATGATATATCATGCGCATAATGCGCTTTGCGGAACGCAGCCATTGTCATTGGCTAGTGTATGGGGAGGTCAAAACTTTTACCGGTGTTGCGAAAAACGCCGGGATAACCGCTCTCATGCTTCCATGGAGGAGCATGTCGGTAGCGGGGCACAGTATAACCACAGTTTTTTCGTTGAATGGACCGTTTCGTTGAATAACCTACTGGTTATACTGTGGTGGGGGTTTCATTTAAGGGTGAGTTCCACTTAAGGCCAGGGTGACCGGATTGGGCTACGTATCGCCAATTAGGCTACTTAAGAGGATGCTGAAAGGTCGGGAATTATACCGACAATTGCAGTTGGAACGATAACTTCAAAAATACTAAACGGAATTAAAATCGCTTTTACAGGATTAAAATAGACATAAAATGTAATGGAGCGAGCTATTTTTTTGTAGTAAAAACAACAAAAAATTAAAAAATTACCTTTTTTCGAGTCGTACAGTAATTA
>NW_012026816.1:3072843-3076414 GCF_000956235.1 Wasmannia auropunctata
ATTTTTGGAACGCAGCGGGACTAAAAACACCGTACGCGGGTGAGGGGGGAATGTGTCCGTGAGATACAAACTCGCCGCTCTAGCTCCGTGTTTGTTCGGTGGTGGTGAGACAAGGAGGATCGAGATTGATGTTCGTCCTTGTCTAACTAACCTACTTACATTCCTTCACATAGCACGGAACACAACCACGTGGACGTAGCACGGATCACCACCAAAAGATCGTGGACATTACCGACAAGATCGTGGACATTGGCTGCGTAGTTGAATATCCACGTTTTGTGGACATAGAGGCGCTCTCAGGAGTCAGGATCCTTTTACTCTCTGGTCAAAGCGTCCTGCGTCAGAGCGAAAGCAGATTAGAGGTTATCTCCCAAGAGTCCTAGGCTCCTACAGCGGTACAGCTAGATCCGTCCGCCGAAAAATAAACATTATTTCAAGATACGACAGAATATATCCGTGACAATTTGCGTGACGTTTGCTGACATTCGAGATCATGTATTCTATATGCAAAAGTACCCATCCCGCAACGGGAGTCGAGCACGCGATCACATGCCACTTTTTTAACCGCACCGAGAAATGCCTCGTTGTTGCCGGCGCGAATATTATACGGGTGTTCCGTTTGATTCCCGACGTCGACATGACAAGGAGGGAGAAATACACAGGTACACCCTTTTATTTCAACTTTCTCACACACTACTTAATCGAATATACATATAAGCTGAAAGAACATGCGTATATATTATTCTCTCTGTGCAGAAACACGTCCCCCTAAAATGAAGCTGGAATGCCTGGCGCAGTACACCTTGCACGGGAACATCATGTCCATGCAGTCTGTTCATCTTATCGGCTCACAAAGGGACTCTCTGCTGCTCAGCTTCCGCGACGCGAAACTGTCCGTCGTCGAATACGATCAGGACATTCACGACCTGAGAACTGTGTCGTTGCATTACTTTGAAGAGGAAGAGATAAAGGTTGCAATTTTTATGAGAAGGAGCTACAAGCTTCCAATTCTAAAGGACTAAACTTCGTTTTTAGAACTGTCATTCTTGTTTGAAAGTTTTCTGTTTATTTTTGCAAGAAACAATGCAATATTAAAATTTGTTTATCCTCAGTTATTAAATTCGTGTTTCAAATACTTTGTTTTTATCCCCAATTGTATTCTTAGCAAATTTTCAAGTTATATTTTAATTGACTAGGATGGATGGACAAATCATCATCATATACCGATAGTAAGAGTGGATCCTGAGGGAAGATGCGCGGTAATGCTGATATTTGGTAGAAAACTGGTTGTGTTACCCTTTCGTAAGGATCCCAGCCTCGACGATGGTGACTTACTTGACACTACGAAATTAACATCTTCCAATAAGACTCCGATATTATCCTCATATATGATAGTATTGAAAACACTGGAGGAGAAGATGGATAATGTAATAGACTTACAGTTTCTGCATGGATATTACGAACCTACGTTATTAATTTTGTACGAACCAGTGAGAACATTTTCAGGGTAAGGATTAGTTTCATATTTATGAAGTACATAAGAAAAATTATACATTCATTAATAAAAAAAAAACATGAACTGTTGTGATCTGTGTATACAGGCGTATTGCGGTAAGACAGGATACTTGTGCAATGGTCGCCATATCTTTAAATATTCAGCAAAGGGTTCATCCTATCATTTGGTCTGTCTCAAATTTGCCATTCGACTGCTACCAAGCTGTACCTGTGAAGAAGCCACTGGGTGGCACCCTGATAATGGCAGTCAACTCGCTTATTTATTTGAATCAAAGCATACCACCTTATGGAGTGTCACTTAACAGTTTAGCAGATACAAGTACAAATTTTCCATTAAGTAAGTGTAATTTCTATTGGTGTTATAATATTATAATACAATTTGTAATGTCCATGTATATTAATTATTAAATGTATTTGTTACTTGTCATTTTTGCAGAGCCGCAGGAAGGAGTGAAGATGAGTTTAGAAGGAGCCCAGGTGGCATTTATATCTGCAGATCGTTTAGTTATTTCTTTGAAAAGTGGAGAGCTCTACGTTTTGTCCCTCTTTGCCGACAGTATGCGATCTGTGCGTGGATTTCACTTTGACAAGGCTGCTGCTAGTGTGTTAACATCATGTGTAAGCATTCGTACTTGATTTTTAATATTAATATTATATATATATATATACATATATATATATGATAGTAAATATGTATTTTTTCGACGGCATATGCTTATGTTGTGTACTCGTTATATTTTAGGTATGCATGTGTGAGGATAATTATCTTTTCCTCGGCTCTCGACTTGGTAATTCGTTACTCTTACGATTTACGGAGAAGGAGCCGGAAACTTTGAAAAATCTGAACGATAGTGAGATTACCATTGAAGAAAATGAAAGCGAAGAGACTCCGGCCAAGAAAGCGAAGCAAGACTTTCTTGGTGATTGGATGGCATCGGATGTATTGGATATCAAAGATCCAGAAGAACTAGAAGTGTATGGCAGTGAAACTCATACATCCATTCAGATCACTTCGTATATTTTTGAGGTATCAGCAGCTTTTCCTATATGTATCCTCTGTTATATTTTAATTTTAATTGTTTATTTTGTGCTATTTTTATTTGCAATTAATTTTTGGCTTGTAGGTATGTGATAGTTTATTGAACATAGGTCCGTGTGGAAATATTTCCATGGGGGAACCAGCCTTTCTGTCGGAAGAATTTCTACAGAATCAAGATCCCGATGTAGAACTTGTTACAACGTCCGGATATGGAAAGAATGGTGCACTCTGCGTACTGCAACGTTCTATACGTCCGCAGGTAAATGATACAACATGTTCACGTATACAATATTCTTTATTTTAATACATTGCCGTGGTAAAATTAATTTTATTTTATACTTTCTTTTAAGTCTCATGAATATTTTGTGTAGACAAAGCTAATCATGTTGCTTTAATTGGGAGAAAAACAATTATTGATTTGTATAGAATTTATACTTGTTTACATTAAAAAAAAAAACCATTCTAGATCAATCAGAAAGTTTTTGATTATTATTAAAATTAAACTTGCAAATTATACAATGCTACGTTTATAAATGTCTTCTGATAAATTTCTGATTAAAAAAAATAGGTTGTGACAACATTTGAGTTGCCTGGCTGTGAAGATATGTGGACTGTCATTGGCATATTAAACAACGATGAAATCAGAACGGAAGCAGAAGGATCTCATGCTTTCTTAATATTAAGCCAAGAAGATTCGACTATGGTATAATATTTTTAACATATTTAAATGACGCTTTATATATTTCAGATGATCATTAATTGATTCATAATTCAATTTATTTACAATTGATTTACAGGTTTTGCAAACCGGTCAAGAGATTAATGAGGTAGACCAGAGTGGATTTAGTACACAGGGGAGTACAGTATTTGCTGGTAATCTTGGTGCTAACCGATACATTGTACAAGTTACTCAAATGGGAGTGCGTCTTTTGCAAGGCATTGAACAGGTATTTATGTTAACTTTTAAATATTTATTGATTTTATTTGTGCGATTTTTGCTTTTCATAATTTTTTTTA
>NW_012026816.1:3076434-3076797 GCF_000956235.1 Wasmannia auropunctata
GTGTGCTCTTCCGATCTTCCAATTTAATTGCTAAAATAAATTTGTTTTAAATACAATACATTTTATTAATTAGCATCATATACTAAAGAATGAAAAAAAATATACATAACAAAATTGTGATTAAAAAATACATTTTTAGAAACTTATTTACGATATTCCTAAAGCGGTCACCCATCCAAGCTATAAACCTTGTGGAACGTGCTTAACCTTGTGATTGTCCGAGAACTGATGCTTCGATGATCCATAAACATTAATTGCTAGTAAGAGTATACCAATGGTATATATCATCTTAATAGATGTCAAAAAGATGAAATATGTGTTAGTTAAGATATATTTTGTTCATAAATATAAAGTTTGCATATA
>NW_012026816.1:3076817-3078337 GCF_000956235.1 Wasmannia auropunctata
ATAAAATATTATTACTAATAATATTTTATTGTAATTTATTCACTTATAATAGTATTATTTATTATACTTATATTTATTATTCCGCACCGTTTTTAATTTATTTTTCTATTTATTTATAAATAAACACTGACACTTCTTCACTGTTTTGATATCTTGATTATACACTCCATTCCGATGCGCACGCGCGCTTAATAAAAACCCTTAGATTTTGGACAAAAACATTGTTTTTTCTATTTAAACAAAAATGCAAAGGTGCATTTTATGAAATAGATTTATTTGAATAGAGCAAACCGGGAGCATTATTTTGAGACCTTATTTATTGCAAAATACCACTTTGACAAAAGTTATGACGTTTTTCGACAAAAAGTCCCTAGATTTATCACAAGAACGTTTCTTTTAATTTACAAAAGAAACTATTAAAAACCAATTGATAACATTTATTGCTCCGAACGGAGCAAATTTGGAGCAAAATTTTGAGACCTCATTTGTTCAAAAATATCAATTAGATCAAAAGTTATGGACGTTTTTCGTAAAAAATCGTTTTTTGGATTTTTTTAAAAAACTAAAAGGGAGCAATTTTTTATATTTATCAATATGGACGGAGCAAATCGGGAGCATTATTTTGAGCTATTGATCGTTCAGAAATTTTCATCTTGCGGGCTAACTTCACGAGGGTCACTTGAGGGTACTAGCATAGTATAATCAGTAGGTTACATACAGTCGTGAACAGATCGGTTGCGACACTTTTTTTATAGGTTTTTAATATATATTTAATATATATAACATATATTTTATAGGTATCTAATATTTTTCAAATGCGAGCCACGATGTACTATCTTTAGTTTAGAGTTCTAGATTATCAGAGAAGCGTGACTGGTGTTACGAGTCCTGATTGGACTCGCAAATGGCTAATCATAAGATAGATTTATCCAACGATATATATAATAGACCCAACGACATATATAATAGACCGAGCATTCACAGTATAACCAGTAGCTCCACTCAGCGAAAAACTGAGTCTTCGCGCAGGTATCGCCGCGCAACTTTTGTTTTGGGTTGAATCCAATGAAATGTAAGACGATAGGAACGTACATATGTGCAGACAATTTATAAGCAAATACAGAAATTTTCTTTAGTGATCACTCCTACGAATAATTGTTACTAATGAAAACGTTTTATTTGATTCACACATTGAATTTATTGATTTACTGTATCAAATCCATATTATTACTTGTCTGTTTTATTACTTGTGAGGCACTTTTCTCAATTCGATCCTGGATTTAACATGGATGCTCACGTAATCTGGAAAAGGAGATCAAAGGCGCCGACACGAAGTGGACCTACTGGTTATACTGTGGAGCATTCTTATGCTTTTGCTGTGGAGGGGATGAAGCCGGAAGTTGGCAGAATACGACTAAGGGAACCTCGCGAAATGTTAAATTCTGATTTTAATAAAACTTGGTACACTTTGAGGTCACATAAATAAATGAATTTAGAAGTTATCAGTTGGTGCTAAAAAA
>NW_012026816.1:3078357-3092372 GCF_000956235.1 Wasmannia auropunctata
TATAATTTAAAATTTTAATACAAATGCATTGTAATTAATATAAACATTTATATAAAAAATATTTAAATTTATATTTTATATGTTTACTTTTCTTTAAATTGATTTTATTTTATTAATCCTTATATATTATTAAATAAACATTAAATGTAAGGAATTTCTTATTATATATATTATTTTAATGTTGTACATAAAATGATTACAATATTCATTTCTTCTACAACATTTATTTTTATTCGTAGTGCTGAAATATTAACGCTTATGGTTAATGGTAAGGTTAGTGTAATTCAAATATGAGCGGGAATAGATCCAATCTTGAAGACCAATCAAAATTGGACATCGTATGGCTTGACTCTGATTGAGGGTCTCTAGTTTCTGAACACAGCCATGCTGTCGCATGAAGTTGACCGCGTACAGTGAGTGAGATAGTTCATCTGCGGTTATAATCCGGTGATTGTCAAATGCGAGCAGATGCGAGTATCGGTTGATATCACTGATATCAGTCGTTGTTGGTCGTTGTCTATTTCTGTTTGACTTCTATTTGAAATTTTCCGACGGGCGATGCTATAGATCAAATAGCATTGTTCTCGAAATCGCGATTCGCGGTGCTGTTCTTGAAAGACCGTTTTGGAAAAATTCGATGTGATTGTCGTTCTGTCATTTAAGTGAGTAACCTTATACCTGTCAAATTTGCCCCAACTTTGCCCTAACTCGACTTACCGCCCTTACTGGACGTTTGTATTAATACCCTCGGATTTTCAAGAAAGGATTGCGTAGTAATAGAGAAGGTGGCGAAAGATGTTAGCCAGCAGCCAGCCGCAACGTAGCCACATGTTTTGCCGTTCGCTAGCCTACCCCAATGTTGACACATTGAAGAACGATCACTGAACGAGTGGATCTCGAGCTGCCTTGTGGGGTGACGATGCAAAATAATTCCAAGACCAGAGAGATGTTTATCGTCCGAGCTTTGGAAAAAATACTGGCCGATCGAGATGTCAAGAGATCGCACCTCTCGCAGCTCAGGAAGTCCTGCGAGTCTGCGCTCGGTAAAGAAAGAACTTCAAACAGCATATGTTTCTCATAGCTATAAGTGACAATTACTGACTAAATTTATTACTCACTTATTTCTATCTTGTAGAGGATCTTCGCAACGAGATTAAAGATGTACCAGCTGCGCAGGGTGAAGAGGTAACCTCGAATGCCCTTCCACAGCCCAAGAGCGACTCAAATGTCATCACAGCTGAGAAGTACTTTTTGCCATTTGAGTTAGCGTGCCAGAGCAAGTCACCGCGGATTGTGGTGACAGCGCTGGACTGCCTGCAGAAGTTAATTGCATACGGCCATCTTACCGGCAATGTACCTGATTCGACGGAGCCTAATAAGCTGCTGATTGTGCGCATTGTCGAAACAATTTGTGGCTGCTTTACAGGTCCACAGACTGATGAGGGTGTGCAACTGCAGATTATTAAAGCCCTGTTGACTGTGATGACAAGTCAGCATGTGGAGGTGCACGAGGGCACAGTGCTGTTGACAATTCGTACCGTTTACAATGTTTACTTGGCATCACGCAACTTAGTGAATCAGACAACAGCCCGTGCAACTCTAACGCAGATGATCAATGTGATCTTTGCGCGAATGGAAACTCAGGCAGAAGAAGAGAATGTGAGAATCGATGGAGAGCATCAACAGGAGGTTCCTGTCATAGTGAATGGCGAAGCTGAAACCGAGTTAAATACAGAGAATGCTTCTGGCAACGATGTCGTTGATCCTCAAATAATTGTCAAGAGTATCCTTGACGATGTAGTGAAATCCGTGGTGCCATTAGAAGAGGAAGTCAGTCTGGAGAACAACGGCAGTCCAGAGGACAATGGTGATGAGGCGGTCGCTGAGAATGACAATATGGTAACTGCCAAATTCACTCATGTGCTGCAAAAGGATGCGTTCCTGGTGTTTCGTGCTCTCTGCAAGCTCTCTATGAAACCGCTGCCAGATGGCACTCCCGACCCGAGATCGCACGAGCTCCGTTCTAAAATCTTGTCGCTTCAATTGCTCTTGGGAATCCTGCAGAATGCCGGTCCGGTATTGCGCTCCAACGAGATGTTCGTTATCGCCATTAAACAGTACTTGTGCGTCGCGCTGTCGAAGAACGGCGTGTCTTCGGTGCCGGAGGTGTTTGAATTGTCGTTGGCACTGTTCCTAGCGCTGCTCGCGCGTTTCAAGATGCATCTCAAGATGCAGATTGAGGTATTTTTCAAGGAAATCTTCATGAACATCCTTGAGACTTCCAGCAGCTCCTTCGAGCACAAGTGGATGGTCATACATGCGCTTACGAGGATCTGCGCGGACGCCCAGAGCGTCGTCGACATCTATGTTAACTACGATTGTGATCTTTCTGCAGCAAACCTCTTTGAAAGGCTTGTCAACGATCTCTCTAAAATCGCTCAAGGTCGTCAGGCTCTGGAGCTAGGTGCGTCGCCAAATCAGGTGCGTTATGAGTAAAGAGAGAGAATGACAGAATAGATATGTGTGTTATTTAGAACAGAAAATGTTTTTTTTTTTTTTTTTTTTTCAAGCAAAGCAATATACAAGATGAGCGATTTTAATGCCCTCACTTAAATACTTTTTCCTTCTGTCTTTTCCAAAAAAAGTTTCAAATACAAGTTGTATGGTCTAAAGGAAGATAAATAATAGTAAAATCAATTTTTTAAAAATCGATTTTTCAAAAACGCATAAAGGTTATCATTATTTTTAAAAATAGAATTGTATTGTAAAACAATAATTATAATTTGAATTAAAATTGTATAATTTTTTTACATAGTAATTCTTCTATTTACTTTGTGTATAAAAGAGTTATCAAAAAATCAATAATTTACGATATAATAACACAGAATAATGAGATGAATCAATTGGTGTAAAAAAAATATGGAATTGCTTTTCAAAAAATATATATTCTATAACTGCATATTGCGCAAATTGCATAATTTTTGTTAAAAGCAATAATGTATTTTTATATTAATTTATTATTTCATTAGTTTGTACATAAAAGTATTAAGATACGATTGTTAAAAATTAATAGTTTATAAGGTACTTAATATGCCAGAATAAAATATAAAATATAACGTAAATTATTGATTTTCTGATAACTCTATTTTAATACTTTTATATAAATTATAAGTTTTTATGAGTTACTAAAAGAATCATATTTAAAAAAATCATAGTTACATTGAAAAAATGGCAATGACATTTAAGTGACCTTAAACATCGATTTTTTTGAAAATTGTCTTTATCATTTGTCCTCCTTTCAAATTTTATAACTTTTGTCTGAAATGTTTTTCATAAAAGATATAGGAAAAAAAATATTTAGTGAGGACATTAAAATGGCCTATCTTATATAGTTTTGTCCTTAATATAGTATCTTGCCCTTTCAGGAAAAATCCATGCGTATCCGTGGTCTCGAATGTCTCGTGTCTATTCTGAAGTGTATGGTGGAATGGAGTCGGGATCTCTATGTGAATCCCAGTGTGCCAGCGGACCAGCAACCGTTGTCAGATCCATCGGATACAGCGCCTGAAACTCCGTTGCCGCGTTATGGCAGCGCCGGTAGCCTCTCGTCGGCCAATTCCAGTTTGACCGGCAACAAGGAGGTCCCGGACTCGCCTGAACAATATGAAGTGCAGAAGCAACAGAAGGAGGTTTGGGAGACCGGCATCGAGATCTTCAGTCGGAAGCCTGGTAAGGGCGTACAGTACTTGCAGGAGCAAGGGCTGCTCGGTAGTTCGCCGGAGGACGTGGCTAGGTGGCTTCACCTGGACGAGCGGCTCGATAAAACTGCTATTGGGGACTTTTTGGGCGACCATAATCATAACCAAGTAATGAGGAGAAAAATTACAATTAATAGATTATATATATTAACTGTAAATATAAATAAACCATTTTTGATCATTCTAAATCATGTTATGATTGCTGTACGATAATTATGTTGACAATTTAAACGATGACTAATTTTGTTATACCGTTTATTTACAGGTAATGTACCATTACATTGATCAGATGAACTTCGCCGAACGCGATCTAGTAACTGCACTCAGGTATTTCCTGGAAGGTTTTCGGTTGCCCGGTGAGGCACAGAAGATCGATCGGCTGATGGAAAAGTTTGCTAGTCGTTATTGCGAATGTAACCCTAACAATGGCCTGTTTACAAGTGCGGATACAGCTTACGTTCTCGGCTTTTCAATCATAATGTTAACCACTGATTTGCACTCGCCGCAGGTTAAGAATAAAATGACCAAAGAACAATACATTAGGTACGTACAATAATTTTTAATATAATTTTTAAAAAATATATGTATAATAAGAACTTAATTTTTATTATACATATATATATATATATATATAAAGTTTATAATTACTGTAAAAGTTATAGTAAAAATTAGTTTTTTAATTAAATATTAAATATTTCGACAGTTGTTACGAGAATATGCAATAAAAAATAAATCCCTTTATTTAAAAAACTCAAGCCACGTGAAGACTCATTGTTAGTTCCAAGTCAAACTATCTCGTGCATCTAATGTCCATCTAATGCATTATTTAAATTCCAAAATGTTGCTGTTGAGGAAAATTTTACTAAAAATTTATAGCATACATAATTATACTATACTAAAAATTTATAGCATATATAATTAACTATACATAACTATTTATTATAATTACTGTAAAAGCAAACATTTTGGAATAGCCTCGATAATCAGCAACTTTATATATATATATAAAGTTGCTGATTATCGAGGCTATTCCAAAATGTTGCTTTTGAGAAAAATTTAATTAAAAAACTAATTTTTACTATAACTTTTACAGTAATTATAATAAATAGTTATGTATAGTTAATTATATATGCTATAAATTTTTAGTATAGTATAATTATGTATGCTATAAATTTTTAGTAAAATTTTCCTCAACAGCAACATTTTGGAATTTAAATAATGCATTAGATGGATATTAGATGCACGAGATAGTTTGACTTGGAACTAACAATGAGTCTTCACGTGGCTTGAGTTTTTTAAATAAAGGGATTTATTTTTTATTGCATATTCTCGTAACAACTGTCGAAATATTTCGAAACACATTGGTTATAAACACTTTATAAAAAATTTCTTGAGTTAAATGTTTTTAAAATTTAGATATTAGATACCTTGTTTATGCATTTATTCCTACAATGTTCAAAATATCTTCCAAGTTCAGTTTGACAAGAATCTTAATCGTATAAAAACTGAAAATAGCATTTCTGCAGCATTCTCGATAAGTCATTCTCTGTGCAATACATCTTGAGTTAAGTGGTATCTAAACTTCGAAGTTTTTTTTATAAAAAACTGTTTTAAAAATGTCTTGATAAGAGAATGCAATAAATACGGAGTTCCATTACAGAACTTTATGATCAACTTTATACTCAGTCCGATCAAACTTATGCCTATTTAATGTATAAATAATCTAATGTATTATGCCTATCTAATGTATAAATATTAAATTTTTACCCAATAACTTCTATTTAAATTATAATAGAAATCCGGTTAAATCACGAATGATATAGATAAACGAAAAGAAGCCTTATTCAGTCTTATTTTCTATTTAACATTTTTCTTTAAAATGTTTTATTTTTTTAATATATTGTTCTTTGAACACTGATATATATATATATATATATATATATATATATCAGAGTATATATATATATATGTAAATATATAATATATATAGTTATTAATGTTGAGAGAACTTTATTATATTTTATTTCAGTTTATTTTTTATTGATAAACTTAATTTAAATGTATTTTTACTAATTTTTACTATATTTTATTATTATTAATATAATTATTAATACAATTATTAATATGATATTAATATAACTATTATTAACATAATTAACGACTAAAAGAATGTATAGTTTTATACTGAATGTATCTTATTCATAGACTTTCCATGTGTCTTTAACCATAAACTTAAAAAGTCTTTTTTATTTTTATTTTCTTTCATCAGGCTTAATCGGCGTATCAGCGACAACGAGGATCTTCCTGAGGAATACCTTTCTAGGATCTATGACGAAATCGCCGGTAACGAGATTAAGATGAAGTCGAATCCTAATAATAGCCGACTTGCTGGCAAACAGCTGATTTCTAGTGAGAAGAAACGACGGTTGTTATGGAATATGGAAATGGAAGTAATTTCTACAGCGGCTAAGAATCTGATGGAATCTGTCAGTCATGTTCAGGCACCATTTACTACGGCGAAACATCTGGAACACGTGCGGCCGATGTTCAAAATGGCCTGGACGCCATTCCTCGCGGCCTTCAGCGTTGGACTTCAGGATTGCGACGATCCAGAGATTGCGTCGCTCTGCTTGGACGGTATCAGGTAAGAAGAGCTCGAAATAAAAAAAAAATCAGATTTATACCACGTCATGTTTTTCGTGTTTTATACAGTCTGTTCAGCGTAACGATCCGGACGATTTTTAAGACTCTTTCGGTAGTTCAAAAAAAAAGATTGATAGAAGGATTTTTTTCTACTTCACGCAGACTATAATGTGCAGTAAATAAAAATTGAAAAAAAAAATCTTTTTTAATAAAAAAATTAGTTACCTGAATTTTTTAAATGGAATTCCTCATTTTTTTATTGCATATTCTTTTAGCTTATTTTGAGAACTTTTCAAAACATTTAAATAAAATGTTTTTTGGTTAAATAAATTTTGAGTTATGAAGCTTGAAAATTAAAGTACCGCCGGCGTTATCCGAGGTGGCTGAACAATGGCTAAAACTTTTAGAATGTTGATCAGGATCATGACCTTGATAACACAAGTCATGACCATTGGAAGTTGTTCTTTTTTAAAAAAATAAGAATAATTTTCAAAAATAAAAATAAAAGCAACAACCTTTAATGATCTTTAATGGCCTTAACCTTGACATATGTTGTCAAGGTCATGATAGTGAACAACATTAAAAAGGCTTTAGCCATTGTTCGGACACCTTGGATAATGCTAATGGTCTAATGTCGGCGGTACTATAACTTTCAAGCTTCATTATTCGAGATTTATTTAACCAAAAAACACCTAATTGTAAGTATTTTGGAAAGCTCTCAAAATAAGCTACAAGAATACGCAATAAAAAATGGGAAGTTCCATTTAAAAAATTCAAGACCTTGATTTTTTTTATTAAAAAAGATTTTTTTTCCAATTTTTATTGATTGCACATTATAGTCTGCGTAAAGTAGAAAAAAATCCCCGTATCAATCTTTTTTTTAAACTACCGAAAGTGTCTTAAAAATCGCTCGGACCGTTACGTTGAACATCTTGTATATTATTTATATGATGTTTTAGATGTGCCATTCGTATCGCCTGCATCTTTCATATGAGCCTAGAACGCGATGCTTATGTACAAGCTTTGGCGAGATTCACTTTGTTGACGGCCAACTCCCCTATTACCGAAATGAAGGCGAAGAACATCGATACCATCAAAACTCTCATCACGGTGGCTCACACCGACGGCAATTATCTAGGCAGTTCGTGGCTCGACGTCGTCAAGTGCATCTCTCAGCTGGAGTTGGCGCAACTGATAGGCACTGGAGTGCGGCCACAATTGTTGGGCCCACCATCAAAACCGCACTTTCCTTCGCCGTTAGCGAACTTTGGCAATCTCGCGCACTCCACCAACTCGCACCAGACCAACAATCTCAATTTGAGCTCGTTGGATCCTAGCGTGAAGGAATCCATCGGTGAAACCAGTTCGCAGAGCGTCGTCGTAGCCGTTGATCGCATCTTCACCGGCTCGACGAGACTGGATGGTGATGCCATTGTCGAATTTGTCAAAGCTCTCTGCCAGGTCTCTTTCTCTTAAGATTAATCATTTTCACACGATGTAGTTGCATAATAATAAATATTTAACATTGATAAACAATTCTTAGGTATCCCTTGAGGAACTGGCACATCCCACGCAACCGCGCATGTTTTCTCTTACGAAGATCGTCGAGATCTCATACTATAACATGGGTCGTATTAGGCTGCAATGGTCCAGGATCTGGCAGGTCCTTGGTGATCACTTTGACAGAGTGGGATGCAGTCCTCGGCAGGATATCGCGTTTTTCGCGGTGGATTCTCTGAGACAGCTAGCTACCAAGTTTATCGAAAAGGGCGAGTTTGCCAACTTCAGATTCCAAAAAGACTTTCTCAGGCCATTTGAGCACATTATGAAGAAGAACAGGTAATTTGATTTACTTTTAATTAATTTGTAATTGCAATTATATAATGAATGTAATCCAACATGTTATAATATAAAATATTTTTTATAACAAAACCAATTTAGAATATGTTGAATATGTATTTACAAAAATTTTGTATAATTTCGTATGATATATTTTAATAATTGTTTAATGTAATTCAGATCGCCTGTGATTAGAGATATGGTTGTGAGATGCGTGGCGCAGATTGTTCACTCGCAAGCGCCGAATATTAGATCCGGTTGGAAGAACATTTTCAGCGTTTTCCACCACGCGGCCAGCGATCGTGATGAATCTGTTGTTGAATTGGCCTTTTCCATGACCGGCAAGATTATTAGTGAGTTAAATTTTTGTGCCTATTTTAAGAGAATGTCACTGTCATCGTTTTTCTAGTTATCATCTAGATTGATATATTTCAGATAGAACTAGTAAATTGATTTATGACCAATAAACGAGCAAAGATTTTAGATGTTGCTATAAATTCCTATATTTTCATATACAATAATTCAATAATCTACAATATCACATGTATAATAATTTATTTAATTATTGTATAGATGTGAAAATATAGGAATTTATTCCAACATCTAAAACCTTTGCTCGTTTATTGGTCATAAATCAATTTACTAGTTCTTGATAAATACGATCGATATTTTTATTAATTATTTTAAATAGATTACGTTAATTCTATAGTCATTATTATATTGAGAATAATATGTCCGCAGACGAGCTGTATGCAGAGGACTTCAGTATCATGGTGGATTCTTTCCAAGACGCCGTCAAATGTCTGAGCGAATTCGCGTGCAACGCGTCTTTTCCAGACACCAGCATGGAGGCAATTCGATTAATACGTTCTTGCGCTTCTTATATTGATGCGAATCCTAATCTGTTTGCCGAGGGTATGATGGACGACAGCGGAATGGTCTCCGAGGAAGATCGAGCCTGGGTATCGTTATCTTAATTAACTCGTTTATTAGCATTTGAATTGTTCAAAAAACTGTTTTCTTTCATTTTTTTTTTCTTTTAGGTGAGAGGATGGTTCCCACTGTTGTTCGAATTATCCTGCGTTGTGAGTAGGTGTAAGTTGGACGTTAGGACGCGCGCGCTGACAGTACTCTTCGACGTCGTCAAAACTCACGGTGCATCCTTCAAGCCTCATTGGTGGAAAGATCTCTTCCAAGTCCTTTTCAGGATCTTTGACAACATGAAGCTGCCCGAGCAGCATACTGAGGTTCGTAAAATTTCTATAAAATTTTAATTAAATGCATTTCTTCAGAGATTACTTATATTTACTTAAGATTTACTTAAGATTTAAATGATCTATTAAATGTTGTAGAAAGCTGAGTGGATGACAACAACGTGCAATCACGCGCTATATGCTATCGTGGATGTGTTTTCGCAGTTTTATGACACCCTGGGCCCCTTGTTGCTAGAGCAGCTCTACTTCCAGCTTCTCTGGTGTGTTCAGCAGGATAATGAACAGTTGGCACGATCGGGCACGAATTGCCTGGAAAATCTGGTCATCAGTAACGGCATCAAGTTCGACGAACAAACTTGGGAGAAGACTTGTCAATGCGTTTTGGACATTTTCGAAAGCACTCTACCGTCCGCGCTGCTCACATGGAAACCACACTCGTCGAACAAGGAGTCGGATCTTGATGTGATTACCGGCGAGTCCGACGGTCTTCATGCCGGTATCCTGAAGAGGAGCAATAGCGCGCAAAGCTTGAACACCGAGACCATGCCGAAGGCGAAGCTTTTCTCCGCGTTACAAATCAAATGCGTGGTCCAGCTTGAATTAATACAAACCATCGACAATATTGTTTTTTACCCAGCAACGTCGCGCAAGGAAGATCAGGAGAATCTGGCGCTTGCGCAGGCCGACATGCTGAACGGCAAGTCGTCGGAGCTTGTAAAGTGAGTGCGTCCCATTGCTGCGTCGATATTTTAAAATTGTACAACGCACAGTGCACACGCAACGTGAATTGTTTTTCAGGGCCGGCGCTGATCAGCAAAAGGAGGAACAGGGCATGTATTGCGCCCTGACAACGAATCATCTCCTGCAGCTGGTGGAATGCCTGCTGCGGTCGCACCGCTTCGCCAAGAGCTTCAATTCGAACCACGAGCAACGCAACGTGCTGTGGAAGGCCAGCTTTCGAGGTAACATGAAGCCGAATCTGTTGAAGCAGGAGACGCAGTCGCTCGCTTGCGCGCTGCGTATTCTCTTCAAGATGTACAGCGACGAGGCGCATCGCGCGGACTGGTCCAAGGTCGAGACGCGACTGGTCGAGGTGGCGTGCGAAGCCCTCGAGTATTTCCTGTCGCTCGCTAATGAGGCCCACCGCGACGCCTGGACCCCGATTCTGTTGCTGCTGCTCACCCGAATCCTAAAGATGAGCGATCATCGCTTCGCAGTTCACGCTTCCACCTGCTATCCCTCCCTCTGCGAGGTCATGTGCTTCGATCTCAAGCCCGAGCTCAGGTCGGTGCTGCGCAGATTTTTCCTCAGAATTGGACCAGTCTTCAGAATCACGCAGCAATAGTGATGGGTCACCTGACAGGTATTCAGAATCGTCTCGAACGGGGTCGAATGATTGGCCGCAACATTATTCGCAAAAAGAGACGGATGTTACGTGTGTGTACCCATTTTCATTCCGGCGATAAAATTGTAATTAAATGTAAAGCGCGGTTAGATACTTTGACCCGTATTAAATTATTTATATACGATCCGACGACTTTCACGTAAATAAATTTGTACACATCGAATTTTCTTAGCATGTCCGCGTTATATTTTACATTCACATCGACGCACCGATTCTCCATTTCACTCTTCTATGTAGCATCGCACATAAAAATGTGATTCGGATTTTATCATATTTGTCCAATGTATATATTCGTAAGGTATTTAATTACATTAAGAGGATGCTGAAAGATCGGCCCAATTTGTACGATGTCGATAAAGCAGTCTGCTCAATTCATGACAATATTTGATTAATATGAAAATTCTACAGTTTATATGTGCAAATTGAAAGTATAGCACCCTGCGGACAATAAAAAAAAAAACACTAACTTGTTAGAACTACGATAAAAGCCTATAAAAAAAGTTATTCACTTTTAAAGGTTTCATGCAGATTTGCACATCTATATGAAATCTTTAAAAATGAATAACTTTTTATAGACTTTTATCCTAGTTCTAACAATTCAGTGTTGTTCTTTTTTATTGTCCGCAGGGAGCCATACTTTCAATTTGCACATATAAACCGTAGAATTTTAATATTAATCAAATATTGTCATGAATTGAGCAGACTGATTTATCGACATCGTACAAATTGGGCCGATCTTTCAGCATCCTCTTAACTTGAGCACATGACAATTCGTTATTAATCAATGTAGTCTTTTAAAATAATTGAATAACGTTTTATTGATTAATATTTTATTTATATCGATAAACTATAATATAAATAATGTTCATGTTCACTTCTCACATTTAGTGCTAAAAATGCGACAAGAATGCACAGTACTATGCATACCTTCGTGCAACGTTTGTTGCAGAAATCGTTGGATCATATGTGAACAATTTAACATCACATGTACACATGCGTCTATAATGTAATATAACGGAGTATATATATATATATATATATATATATATATATATATATATATGCGATAAGTGATACGGGAAATATTGGGAATTGGCAATATGTATCTTCAATCAAAAGTCGATCATAAGATTTAGGATTCAGGTGGAGAAATTATTCTTGCGGATTGTTAATTTCGCACGCTATTAAACTTATTAAGTCCCAGATGACTTCTACACGTTTCGCCTGTTTTAAATCCTTGTAACTTTCAATCAAAATTTTTAGACAATAATTGGTGCTTAGTTCTTTTCGAAAATCTAGCTGATAGAAAAATAGGAATAATATAAAGATTGAAAGTGAAATAACAAAATAGTAGGGAATAAAAAAAAGTAATTTCTTCTGAATAAATATAATCATTATTTGAGTCTAAAATAATTATTGATCTATAATAATTACTCGATTTATTCTACCTAAGAAGGTAGATGAATTTATTTATTAGTTGAATATTTGTTAATAAAAAGGCAGGGGTTACTTTCTTTACCTCTTTCAATCTTTAAGGTGCGTCCAAATTGTCGAGTCGAACTTCGGACCGAACTTTGAGCCGCGAGCATTTTAGCATGCACTTCTTTTGCTGAGTCGTAAGACAAATGCTCGCCGAAATGCTCGTGGCTCGAAATTTGGCTCGACAATCTGGACGCATCTTTTTTATGTATTTTTTTCGGACATCCATCACCGACTAGATTTTCGCAACTCTTTACTTCTAAACTACTGATTTTCTAAAAATCTTGATTAAAAATCTGAATAAAATGATTTATAACAAAAAAGTGCGTAGGAGTCACTTGAAACTTAATGCTGTTTTGAAGAAAAAAGATCACTAACTGACTATGCATTCATTAGTGATGTCTGATTTAAAGATCTGACAGTTAGTCAAGGGGCAGTTTCGTTAGCAGCTAAATCATTTAGTTTGTTAATAAATTTATTTAAACGTGTGATAAAAATTGAAAGAGAGAGAAAGAGGAAGGGAAAAAGAGAGCCGAAAGAGGACTGTCATGGATTCTCACGTGTCCCGAAACGCCGTGAGATATGTATACATTATAAATAGCAATTGCGAAGTATTTAGGTGTCGTGAAACGATAGTATTTGTAATTTCAGAGAGAGAGAGGAAATGAGAGGCGAAAGAGATAGTATGTGTGTATGCGAGCAAAAGAGGGAGAGATAAGTGCTATTGTCAATACGTAGAAAATCTCTAAGACATCCGAGAAAAGACGTTAATCAACATTAGAATCATTGCGTATGTATATTTGTGTCAAGAAACAAAATAATATTGAACGCTTAAATAACTTATATATATATTATATATATATAATAGATAAATAAATAAAAAATATATATATATATAGCAATTTTGTGTGAGCAATTCTCTGACGTGGTTCGAGATCTTATTTAAATAAATTCGATGAAAAAATTAATGTTTTATATCTCGCCGTGCAAAATTATCCTTTTCCTTATCTTTCTTCCTTGAATATCCCTCTTTCTCAGATTTTTTTATAATCACATTATTTGTACATACATTCCGCATGTAAAATAAAACAAGCATATACGATTAAGCTTCAATCAAGTCTGTCAGACTGCACATTGAAGATTCAAGATTACGAACTGAAGATCAGAACTCAATTATATTGTTTTAATTTTAATCCATTTCATCTTAATTGGTCAAATTTTCAATTCACAATTCGTAATCCAATGCATAGTCTGATACAAATTTTAAAAGTTGGAGATAAAAAGGGAAAAAATAAAAACAATTTAGCTGTAAAAAATGAATTTTTTTATTTTTTCTCCTTTTTGAATTTTTTCTTTACATTATTTTTTATTATTTTTCGTTGCTTATATTCTTTTTCTTTATATGTTTTTAAAGGAGTAGAGCAATGATAAACTCTTTATCTATATCTATATGTCTAATATGGACTGCTTTGGGGCCGTCCATATATTACGTAAGCATGATTGGGGGAGGGGGGGAGTCAGTCAAATTTTGACAAATAATTACATGAGAAGAGGGGGAGGGGTCGTACATATCCTTACGTAAGATTTTTCATGTCTGCTGCTGTCATGAAAAACGAGCAATATTAACTTTACATCAAGCATAATCGGAAAAATTTTATACGTAATTGGGGGGGGGGG
>NW_012026816.1:3092561-3095344 GCF_000956235.1 Wasmannia auropunctata
TGGGGGGGGATTTCATAAATTCTGACATTTGCTTACATGGGGGAGGGGAGGGATCAAAAATGGCCAAAAATATGCTAACGTAATATATATATGGACGGATTTCGAATGGATGATAGTCTGTTCCGTCCTGTAAATTAAATTTGAAACTTTAAGCTTACAATTATATAGATATTTTCGATCGGTTTTAGAAAATGTAATGTGCATATTGAACGAGTTTTCTATGCAATGATAAAGTGTGGACAGCAGAAAAAAAGGAAAAAATCTGACATTAAATTTACATTTTAAAAGCAATATTGATAACAAAAATTAAGCTTGATATAATCAAGTTACCAAGAAATTCTATGCATTTTTTAAAACTTTACATTCCTTAAATTGAAGCAAATAAATTCGAATGCTATAAATATTTGTATGCCGTGAGTCATTGTTATAATTGTTCTCTATATATAAATAAATTGAATGTCATTCTTGATTACATCCTCTTTTCTTTGCCTTAAGATAAAATTGTCTCACTTTGGATTATAAAAATATCTATATTACAGCGTATGTATCCTTGTCTTTCTCCCCTTCTTTCTTTCTCTGCTCCCCTCCTCCCTCCCTCTTTCCCATGCGTCTCACATTCTTTTCGCACTTCGTTCGCTTGACAGACTCGACGTATCGGGGCGTCAGCTGTTCGCCAGCCGCCAGGTGAAAATTGGCGGGAAACCGGCACAATTCGCGATACCGGACCGGCATCATGGCACCGTGAAAATCCTGACGGCAGGACGTGCACGCGTCCGCAGCAAGTTTTGGACGCCGAAACCGATTCTCCGGTACGGCGAATTCGTCCCGCGAGATCGACCGCTACCCCGCGCTTTCTCTCCACCATCGTGATGACGACACGTGCCGCCAGCCTCGCTAAGAAGGAGGTTAGTTACGGCGCCGCACGACGTTGGCTCGCATCCTCTGATTCTTTACCGTGTTTCGTAATTCTGTACGCGTATCTCCGATTGCAGGTGTCCGCTGGATCCACGGGATTGCGTCGCTCGCCAAGGAACTTGCCGCAGCATTTGAAGGTGTGTACAACTGAAAACCGGTTGACGGTGGTGTGGTGATTGGCGACGAGTTGCCACACGGGCGCGAAATAAAACTGGAAATGGAGCATTTTCCATTTTCAAACTTGTATTCTAATTGAGCACATCAAATTAGAAAACAGTCTGACTTGTGTTGGAGATTTCCGTCTGGAATAGTTGTCAATAAACTTTTTCTTTGAAACGCCAATTGGTAAACATTTTAGACTTTGTAAGAACCAAGAGAGAATATGTACATACATATACATACTTTTATAATAAGAAAGTTTTGAATTTCCAAAAATTTACTATATTAAAGTTTAAAATATAATAAATATTATTATGTGAGTCATACAGAAATAGGCAATTAAATTTGGGCCGCAGGTTGAAGCTGATCATTGGTGATGCATTTCTTTAGCCACTCTGGCTGCACTCAGTAGAAAAAGCAGCTTTTCAATTATTTTAAGATTTTTTAATATGATTAGTTTTTGTCCTTTTCTGAATCTAAATAATATAAACCAATCATAAAGATTCTTACAAATTGCTGCTCGTTCTGTGGAACACCAGAAGCTGAACCAAGTTGCTAATCTGCTTGCTGAACGATTGAATGGGATTAATCGTATCCATGAATAAAAACAAATGAAACACACGTTCATTGTCTTATATTTTTCTGCCATGAAATTTTTCTTATACTGATATGAAACTTAAGGAAATGCAGATATTTTAATGTGTACATGTTTCTCGCAATTAGAATGAATATTATATATTTTATTTAAGAAAAGTATTTTTCATGAAGTGAAAATGGAGCACTTTCCACTTTCAAACTAAAACTCGAATTAAAATGCATCAGTTTGCAACAGTCTGGATTGTATTGGAGATTTCTTTCTGTGTAGAACCAGCAATTTTTTTCTTTAAAGAGTTAGATAAATGTTTTAGACTTTGCATAAATACTTGTGTAACAAGAAGGAAAATTTCAAAAATTTCTTATTAACAAAATTTAAAATATAATAATAATTATAATTATGCGCAGATAATTTTGTTTTATTTGAAAAAGTTCTAGATATTCTTGACTCTGAAAACTGTTTATTTAATGTTAATATTCTATTTTAATAATCAATGTTTCATAAATAATCAATGTCTCTAAAAAAGATAAAATTGTTTATTCTTGATTTCTTATTTCTCTGTAGGAGAAATTGGAGCAACCAAAGTCCGAAAGAGAGCCCGACATAAAAACTTTGCCTCCTATTGTCTTCAAGGGACGCATTCAATATGCTGATGACTTCTTTAACTGTGCCCAGATTTGCGACAATCTTTTGTAAGTGCAAAAGACATAGAATATATTTTATTGTTAGAAGTGCAAACGGCAAAGCCTAAATACAGAAAAAAAATAGATATAAAATTTTAAAAAACCTAGATTTGTTTATATTATTTATATACAAAATGTCCATACTCAATGGTAAAGCACTCGTGGGTAGGTAGAGTGGGCTAAACTAGCTGCGTGAAGTTGGCACCCCCCAATACAAATTTTGACAAAATTTATATGGCATTAGATTGTCCACTATTTGTCCATATTTGTCCAATAATAATAATTTTTTGTCCACTCTTGGAAAAAATTACAAAAAAAAATTTTTTTTTAACGTTATGTACTGTTACAGCTGCGTGAAGTTGGCACCCCTAAGTACAAATTTTGACAAAATCTGTATGGCATTAGATTATCCATTATTTGTCCATATTTGT
>NW_012026816.1:3095364-3102627 GCF_000956235.1 Wasmannia auropunctata
TTTTTTAACGTAAGCACCCCTAAATGCGTTTTTTTTTAAATTACATATGGGATTCGATTGTCCACAATTTGCCCGCATTTGTCCATCAATAATCGTTTTTGTCCACCTTGCTACAAAAAATTATAAACAAATAAAAAATTAGAGCAATAATTTTTTTCCAAGAGTGGACAAAAAATTATTATTATTGGACAAATATGGACAAATAGTGGACAATCTAATGCCATATAGATTTTGTCAAAATTCGCACTTAGGGGTGCCAACTTCAAGCAGCTGGCTAAACTGAATCGAAAAGTCCTCTACCATTTTGCAATCTTCACAATAGTTATTGAGATATTAATCATTAAAAAAAAAAGTACACCAAGTATATAAAAAAATATCGTACATTACATCTTTCCTAAACCAAAAATATTATTTTTAACAAATAAAAGTTTTCCGAAAACAAATATGAGATCATAGGAGTTGCCAAGTATTTGATCAGACAAAAATATTTTATTCCAAATCAAAAATTTTTTAAATAAAATAAACGTTTAAACTATCCAAAAGTATATGCAGCAAAAGTTCAATGCCATTGTTTTTCTAAATAATTTTAAGTTTCATAAAACAGACTTAAAGTGACTAAAAAGGACCAATTTAGGAAAGATGTAATGTACATACGATACTTTTTTATATTTGGCGTAAATTTTTTTTTTAATGATTAGTATCTCGCTAACTATTGCGAATATCACAAAATGGTAGAGGACTTTTTGATTTAGTTTAACCCAGTCTACCTGTTCACAAGCGCTTTACCATTGAGTATTGGACACCCTGTATATTTCTAATTATTCTAATTATTAATTTTTCTCTCAGACAAGAAGTGACGCGCAACGAGAAGGAAATTGTGCCGATAGGTTTCGATTTGGAGTGGCCATTCAGCTTCCAAACTGGCAGTGGAAAAACGGCGCTGGTGCAAATTTGTCTGGAGGACAGTGTGTGTTATCTCTTGTATGTCTATTCGCTAAAGAAGCTCCCAGCAGCATTCGTTGAACTCCTGTGTCACTCGAAAATCAAACTCGTTGGTGTCAATATTAAAAAGTCAGTAATTATTTAATTATTTTATTTTATTTTTGAGAGAATAGTTTTGTTTAAAAGATAAGGTAAGATAAGATAAATTGTTTCTCCAGAAAAAATTCTTGTTTGAATTGTGCAAAATCATATCAATTGTTTTTTTTTCAACATGTTAGAAGAGCCAAAATAGTTCATGCAGACATAAGAATAAACGTATTATCTGAAGTTTCCGTTAAAACGCACCGTTAAAATTTTTCCGTTAAAATTTTCCATTGTTACTAATCCAGAGAATTTTCGGAACCTCTAGAACTTTTTTTTTATAAAAGTCAACATTGCGAGCGTCCTTGTTTTCATGCTCATCAAGTTCCGTAGTGCGATTAATCGACATTAAACAAAGGATTACACGTTATCACATTCGGCTCAGTTTATCGAGAGCCAGTGAATTCCGTCTTGCCGTCCGTAGTATCGGAACTCACTAGTGTATATATTGGTGTATATATTTTCTTCATTTAAAATTTAAATATATCGTGTTATCTTTTTTACTTATATGCGGACTCTTGAAAAATTTTCCATTAGATAACGAGATGCCCGTAAAATCTATATTTAAGATAAAATTTTCCGGTGATTTCTCGTAAGCGAAATGAGGGATGACTCTGTAGTCACCATTGTTTCATTTACTTTACAAATTTCATTTGGCGTTATCTGCTCTTTCGCGAGCACTTCTCCGTCGTACAAAAAAAAAATGTAATCAATAATCACACGTTTGATATTTTGCAGCGATGTATGGAAGCTAGGGAGGGATTTCAAAGAGTTTCCTGCTCAGAAAGTGGTAGAGAATAATTGTTTGGACTGCGGGACTTACGCTAATCGTGTCTTGAACCGATCTTGCCGTTGGAGTTTGGAAAGATTAACTGCTTACTTGGTATTTATATTTTACTTTATGTTATTTACATTTCGCATTTCGACGAAGATAAAATTAAAATTGCGACAAAATCTGTATGCGTCTAGTTGAAGAAGAAAATCAACAAGGATCCCGAAGTGCGAATGAGCAAGTGGCATGTACAACCTCTCAGCAACGCCCAGAAAAATTACGCAGCCACGGATGCTTATGTACGTGCAATCGATTGAAGATACACTGATGTTAAAAATAAATTCATGATAAAAGCATCAAAAGTAATATTTAAAAAACGGAAAAACTATTAAACATTAGAATATTATAGTCACTGCGAAAATATAGAAATATCCAGGTCATGATTAATTTATAACTTAAAGTATAAAAATGTTGAAGAGATGCTAAAAATATTGTATATACATAAAATCATCAAAGAACCGCTAATATCTCATAAAAACAACTTTTTCATCTTGCAGGTATCCCTTCTGCTTTACACGACACTTGAGGCAAAGGCCGCCGCTGTAGAAAAAGAGAATCAAAACAATGAGAGCTCGCTGAATCCTTCAATCTAACGAAAATTCTCGCTTGGCTTTAAAGAACGTCGAATTTAACGTCGTCAAGATGCGTTCACGAGTGGTAAAAGTTTTGCTAGCCGGTCGCCTACCGTACGGCGTCGGTTTGCAATTGCAGAAGACCTTGGCGGATCATCATCACAAGCGTTTGAGCGAAATGGCAAATACGCTAGTGCTCCTGGAGCACGAACCAGTGTACACGGTGGGAATACGGGACAAGGGTTATACGGTGGAAGACGAGAGGCAGCTGAGGAGTCTCGGTGCGGAGTTCTGGAGGACAAACCGTGGCGGGCTGATCACCTTTCACGGGCCCGGTCAGCTGGTGGCCTATCCGGTGCTCGATCTAAGGCAGTTTCGCACCAGTGTCAGGTGGTACGTGCACGAAGTGGAACGCATGGTGATCCGCGTGTGCGCCGAGCTCGGCATCAGGGCCGAAACTTCGCCGGACACCGGAGTGTGGGTCGGCGATCGCAAGATCTGTGCCATCGGCATCCACGGCAGCCGCTACGTCACCACCCACGGCCTCGCGCTCAACTGCAACACCGATCTCAGGTGGTTCGATCACATCGTGCCCTGCGGCATCGAGGGCAAGGGCGTGACCAGCGTCTCTAAGGAGCTGGACATGGACGTTACCGTCGCTGACGTGTTGCCGATTTTCAGGAATGCTTTCGGCGATCAGTTCGAGTGCGAGCTGATTGAATATCCGCTTGGCGAGGCCTCGCAGCTGCTACGAGATGCACGTCGTAACGTTTTAAAAGTATGACAGTTATGATAACTGGGATTTTAAGGAACAAAGAGATTTGTGTATTTTAACGAAGCTTTCGTTCTCTGCCTCTCGTCAGATTAAGGATAATCTAATGAATTTTAAAGATACTGTTCTTCTCTTGTAGCGATCGTGGCGCAGAGAGTTGTGCGTCTGCTTTCGGTACCAAAGACTCGAGTTCAAATTCTACTAAAAACTAAACTGACTAAAAACAGCGAATTTTCATTCGATCGCTGCCTCTCGGAAAGACAGCGGCAATTCATCGAGAGTATATCTTGCTATGAAAATCCCTCTAAATTAAGCCGTTTGGAATTGGCGTTAAAACTGTCCTATATATCTGTATAAATTGTAAATAGCGCACACTACAGAAATACAATGAGGGGTCACTATGTTTCTGACAAGAGGCAAAGGACTTGGAAGAAGATCCTTCTCTTAAAAGAATAGTATCTTTAAATGGACACTAAATTATGAAGATTTGATAATATGCGGCTTGGACTATCTCTACAGCAATAAGACCTTATTATCTTAATGAGATAATATTAAAGAGTTTTGGTATTATGGATCTGTGAAACTTAAGAGATATTATTTTAAAATTTCAACAAACTATTGTAAATTGTGTGTAAATTATCCAAAAATTGTTTGTAAATCTTGTAATAGCAATTTAAATTGAATTTTAAGAAATGAAGAGACTCGTGAATCTTAACCTTTTAAGGACGGGGAAAAATGAGTTAAAATCGACTTCTTTTTAGACGTGAAATTTATAAATAAATTCAATGAATTTCTCATATGGAATCCCCCACCTGACTACTGGTCGAAATATAGACCAGCCCCGCCCGCAAAGGGCTAATCCAATGTAAAATTTTAGCTCGAAGGTTTGAGAGTATTTTTCTACGTAATTTGATGCGCTGAATACGGGAAAAATAGTGAAGAAAATCCTGGTGGCATCCTTAACCTTGAAAATCGCCATTTCAAGGTTAATTTTTTTTTTTTAATAAAAGAAATAGCGATTTTCAAGGTCAAGGATGCTTCCAGGAATTTTTACACTATTTTTCCCATATTCAACGCATAAAATTTTCCCTGAAAAAACATAAAAAATTATGTGTCCCCTAGGTGGACGATATATCGACCACCCCGCCGTTAAAAGGTTAATGAAGCTTTTGGACGTAGCTCGTTCTGACCCCGTCAGGTTGAGATGATAATATTAAAGATTGTGTTCTTTAGTTCTCTTAGAAGTCTGAATTATGAAAATTTAATAACTAAATGATGTTTGGACTATCTGTTGTAAGCAATAAGTAGAATTTAATGAAAAATCTCAATGAAAATATTAAAGTATTTTGGTATTATGGATCTTTAACATTTAAGATATTTTAAAATTTTCAACAAAATAATTGTAAATTGTCTGCAAATCATTATCACAAAAATTATTTGTAAATCTTGTAATATCAATTTAAAAGTATCCTATATAAAATTAATAGTTTTGTGTTATTTTTATTCCGGTACTTTCATATGACGATTTGACTTGAATTTATTTAATCTCTTTATTCATTCGTCAACAATTTCTTATGATAACTGCTCTTGAACGACTCTTTGTACGATGTCAAGAACGAAATTAGAATAATTGCGTTCATAAGTTAATTGCGTTGTCAGAATCCTAACATGTGTGATATGTAAATGTAAATCAAATATTTCACTGGTTCAACACATAATTCATGTACGCAAGTACAAAAGCATCTATGATGCGTAATCGAGTGCATAATAAATTTTATACTAACAATAAGTGTAAACAACAATTGCATTCTTAAATATTATTTTAATTATATATTATCGACATAATTATTACTTATTTATGTGACTGCGATCGTTTAAATTGAATGCATTCTAGATTTTACAATGTCTCAAATTAAAGAAAGAGCTTTGTGACTAGATCGGTACAGATCTAAAAAAAAATGTAAAACAATGCAAAACAAACACGACTTATCATTAAATTTAAGATTGAGTCTGCATCACGATTGTACTTCTGGCGAGATCAGTTCGATTATCGATTAAATATCAATAAATAATCATAATGTAGTCTCAATCTCCAAAATTGATACGAGTTATAGCATTCAATTTAAACGCGTTATTTGGTAAAATTTACGTAATTATAGGGATTTAATCCCAACAAACTTTCAAGCAATTCAATTGTAAAATCTTTTAGGGAGGATCTCTTATAAGGATTTATCCTTATAAGAATTTCGAAAACCTTTTTCCTGAAGTCACTAAAGTAAATCGTAAAGAATTAGAAATGCTTGAAAATTTTGAAAAAACGTAATAGGGCGACTCAAAACTCGACTTTCGATCGAGAATCTTACGAGGTCACATATCACGCTTTGAAACGATTCGAGGCGTTCGCCAGCTCGTCATTAAATCTAAATATTACTAGTATCACTCTGTCAGCACATGCAGGTATCTTTGATTATAGAGCTCCATGGTGAGTATGCCGAGGATTTCAACAGCGTTGTGAAGAGAGTTGGCAGAGTCCCTGATGAATCTAATGGCTCTTTCCACATCTCCCCGCAGCTCCGCGTACTGCTTGTTTACCAGAAGTCCTTCCAAACTCTGCATTGCTTTCACAGCCTCTGCGCTAGGACGAATCTCCATCGTGTCTGGATCGGTCGATCTTGAGGGTGCCACACCGGGCGAGTGCGGTGTGTACCTCACTAACTGCTGATCGGATTTCGATTCCGGTAATTGTGCCAGGCAGTAGACTGCTGTAGCGCGGCTCAGGAATTTGCATCTGAAAATCGAATAAACAATTTCAAGAATGTAAAGTGTGTGCATGCGTGCGTGCGTGCGAAGAAAATACACGTCCACTTTTCGACAGTCGTACAACTTATATCGTCGTACAACTTACCGTACGGTGAGTTGAGAGCCTTTTCTTAATCCAATAGCCCCCAGGATACCCCATCCCTGTCCTGCATCGTCCGCTACTGTCAGTAGTGCTCGTGCTAGTCCCTTCAACGCTCTGGCAGCGATCACTGTGTTCTCACTGTACTGACACTGTCTGTAGGCCAACTCGCACGCTTTCGCCCACAGCAAAGGCAGTTTCTCCTCCACGATATCTCTAAATAGACGAAAATTATTATAACGTTAAAACTTTCTAGGGATTCATTCTGTTTATATTTCGGAAACGCTCACGTGGTTTTAATAGCACTGATCCAGTCCACTAAGTTAATCAGAAGCATGCCCTCCTCTCGGATATCTCTGCAAGACGGAAGTCTTTTCAGCAATACGGAGTAAAGGGCTAGCAATCTTCCCTCCGACACCAGCACGGATTCTAACGGCGGCTGGCGTGGTACTACAGACTGTAGAACCATCAACACTGATGCCCACGTAGGTCGAACGTCTTCCGTCACTAAAAAAGTAAAATTAAATACAAATAAACAAATTAAATCTGGCTCACATAATGAAATAGAAATGTTACACGAGAATAGTCAATCGCTTACTATTGTATTTGAAGTAAGCCTCCAAGGCAGCCTCCATGAGGTGACCTAGAGTGGATGAGGAAGCGACTGCCATTCCAATCACTCTCAATACTCCCATCAGCACCGGGCTGCTAGCGGTTCGCTCCAGCAACCATGCTGTCCAACTGCTGCGAAGATGATCGACTAGCGCCCCGCTCTGGTTGATTGAGTGCAGAAACTCCGTGATTAGCAGACCGGCCTCGGCAATCTGTTGCGACTCAGAGACAGCTAGGCAGAAAAAATTAATATTACTGCAGTATTTTAAAGAGAAAAGTTTTTGGATCTTCAGTATTTAAGATCTGTGCAAGCTAGATAATAGGAACTTGGATAGATTCTGGAATTGATTAACTAATAAGGGAACCTCGCGAAGTGTTAAATTCTGATTTTAATGAAACTTGGTACACTTTGAGGTCACATAAATAAATGAATTTAGAAGTTATCAGTTGGTGCTAAAAAAAACGGTTTAAAGGGATGAATCTACCCCTTATA
>NW_012026816.1:3102647-3115617 GCF_000956235.1 Wasmannia auropunctata
ACGTGTGCTCTTCCGACCGTTTTTTTAGCACCAACTGATAATATCTAAATTCATCTATTTATGTGACCTCAAAGTGTACCAAGTTTCGTTAAAATCAGAATTTGACACTTCGCAAGGTTCCCTTGTAAGCTTTGAGTAACATAGGTGCTTACTACTCGTGATGACGGTTTCCATCTCATCGAGCATCCGCAACAGTGTACTAGCGAACGCTTTACTGTTAGTCGAAAGGAGAGACTTGTGTCTTGTCGTGCAGTTGATTAGCAACTTCACCGAAGAACGCACGTACATTTGTCTCTTCTTTAGGGTGGTGGGATGAAAATGTTTCACAGTAGGATCATAAGCCGCTGCTATCTTCAGCAAGCTGTATATCAAATTATTTTATATTCGGATGTGATATTGGTTCTTACGTTGTGAATACATTATGAATTAAACTCACTTATTGACGGCCGCATCGATAGGATGAGTTTGATCTTTGCCCAGGCATAGAATCACTTTGGGATCGCAACTCATTACATGCCAATTAATCACCTGGTCGTATGCTGCGGCGTCGATTAAATGCCAGGAGAAGCTCTCGGCTTCCGTAACTAACTGCACCGCTTTCTCATTCTGAAACATTGTTTGAATTAGGGCTGTTACTTTTTACTCACTTCGAATATTCGAAGCTTGGACGTTAACTTCGACCTTTCGAAATTTAAGGTGCCTTCGAATCTTCGAAGTTTCAAAGTTTTGAAAAATACATTAAAAATTTGAATCTTCTTAATTGGATTGTTTTATTAGTCATTATCTTTCCTGATTTGCACATGTATCAAGTTTAATTATTAATTTGTAATATTTCAAATATTTCAGGTATTTCAGGTATAATACTGTCAAATTTTGTAGGAATAATTTCGTATATATGTATTAATTCTTTTTATTTACAATATTTGTAAATTTTCTGAATAAATTTATCATTTGCACAAATGTATTTTTCGAAACTTCGAAAGAGTTCGAAGATTTTAATACAGAAGCTTCGAAGTCCGAATGTCGAAGCTTTCGAAGCAAATCATCGGTCCTAGTTTGAATTAACTTAAGTTCTATTTTTCTGTCAGTAAATGCTTTACTGAGTTTATATTTTATATCTGTCAATCTTGAAAATTAGATTCTCCTATCTCTTCTACTTCGTTTATTTCTCAAATTTTAGAGTTTTACTCTCTTCTCTCTAACCTGTCTGACGTTTGGCTCATTAGACAGCTTCACCAGCAAATTCAGCAGACAAACATGCATCCTGGCGGCGACTGGCAACAGTTGCGTGGCCATCAACTCGCTGATCCAGGCAGACCAATTAACCCAGGTGAAGATACTCCCGAGGAACAGGTGACAGTCCGGCAGATACTGATCGATAACTCTGATCATTAATTCGACATCATTGATGGCGGGGCAGAAGCGATCCCAAGGAAGAGATAACAAGTTACCATGCACAACGTTCAGCACATGGTCCTTGACGGATGCGTGAGCATAGTTGGCCACATAGAATTGCCATACAAAGCTGAGAATCTTGCTGGATGCTGGCATAGTGTCGATGATGAAACGAACGCACTCGGCAAACATCGCCATCGTACGGTTTGCGTAAGGACCGTCGGTGATAATCCACGGTAGCAGCACCGACCTGTCGTCCGTCAATTGCTGGATCCACGCGGCCGTCGGCTCCCGCAGGTTCCTTGTCCAGTATGGAGTGATCCACGGTGCATACATCTCGCTCAACACCGGCCAGATCTTCTCGCACACTGACAGATCATGCGATAGTTTTTTTTTTTTAGATGTGATTATAGTTTTTATATTCAAATATATAGCTGTAAGACTATTTAAGATTTTTGAAATTTAAGATTCCAAAAAAGATATTTGAACAAAATTTGGCTCGTTATTGTTATACAATAACTAAAAAGAAGTCAACGGTCAAGGATTTGAAGATTAAATTAATGCGATTGAGAAAGTCCAAGGATCAAAACTAGTTTCGTTTTATGATTTTGTGTTAGAAAAGTGATAATAAATTATTTAACACCTGTAAATTTTTGCTCGTCTTTGACCGTTGACTCCTTTTTATTTAAGATATTTAAAATTTTAAGATTCCAGAAAAATATCTGCCTACATTGATCAGCAAGCGATCCTCGATCAGCCTGCAACGTCAATACGACTAGAGCGTGGCCGACCATACCCAAAAATATAGTCAACGGCTCATTGTAGCTTCTATACTTCGGATAAAGTCCGTACAATCCATACTGCAATCTCTCTTTCATGAAATGTCGGCTTAGAAGCACAGCGGTGTCGTGCATCTGAAATCGCACGAAAAGTATCATGAAGCCTGATGCTAAGTTTTATTATCACGTGTAAAACATGAGATGTTTCTTTTTGTACGCGCATAATCGTTTCTGGTGACAAAACTATTTGTGGAATCGGACCTCTTGGCGAGACAACAGCCTCTGTTCCGTAGCATAGTGCCTGATCTCGTCTCTAATCTTGGGAGGATTTTGAGATGGCGCGATATTCTTCGGCTTGCCGCTGAGAGCTCCCAACAAATCACGCCACACATCCAAAGACAAATTCTGACTCTCGGATCCTCTCAACACCGCACTCAATACTTCACCATAGTGTTCGGGGAATTCGTGCAGAAGAATAAGTCGCAGGTGGTTTCGGAACAGCTGCGTCAATAATCATAATTTTATCTACGTTTTTCTTTAAATAGATAAATGTAACAATATTTCGATCTAATTGAAGTTTAAGTTATCAGATCCAACATTTGGGACGAAGGATTGAAGAGGATACTCACTTCATGCAGCATCAGCTTTTCCTCTTCGGGATTCAAACCGATGTTACATAACGCCCTAGAAACTAGATCTATAAAGGTGGATCTTTCGCTCAATCGGGGACGACGATAGTTTAACCAGCTGCCAACATCAAACTGTAACAGAGACGATAATGATCCAATGGTCGCAATCGAAGATGATAATTTAGTTCGATTCTATTCACTTTCGAGAGCAGTACGAAGCATAAATCAACATTGGATCCGGTGGACAAGTCCACGACGGTTTGATACATCTGCAAGAATGTGGTGGCTCCCCCGGCGACAGGAGTGAAGTGCGGTCCCAACAGACCTCCGAGATTAGGCCTCTGGATTATGGTACTTAATAATTGTGGACCCTGAACTTCCTCGCCGCTAATAAACAACTGAAAACAATAGTAATTCTAAATGTGCAAGAAACATTTTTATTAAAGCAGTTATTCGGTATATATTTAGATTCAGTGTTTCTTGTGTTTCATAAATTCGTAACGCTAAATTAGTGCGGCAATTCGTCGTTTGTTTGTTTCAATTTTGTTCTATGAGATCTCGTACGCAGTTAAAAAAAAGAATAGATAAATACATGCACTCTCTGGCTTTGTTATTAGACACACATCATAATTTTTATTGACTTCCGATGATTAAATTTGTATTATAATTCATTTATCATTGTTGCAATCAATTAAAATGTAAAGAAAATATTAGTTGTCTATAAAATGCATTTATTTTATTGAATGTCACTTATTTGTTACAATGAAATATAAATATGCGGTTGTGGAGATAGCAAAAAAAACGCCCGCGTTTTCTGTTTCTATTGTAGAAATTCATTATATGTATTTGTTCACAATTAACTTTAATATAAATATTACATAACATTATTATTAAAATCAAGACTTTAATAGCCGTCAATAATGATTAACAAAATATTTAAAAAAACATGTTTTTATTTTAAAATTAAATAAAATTAAATAAATATTTGATAATAAATATTTGTTACGAAAACTGTGTTTTTATTAATTGAGAATGTTCAAACAAAAGAAAAGACTATACTTTAAAAATGTAAAAATAAAAATACTTATCGTTTTCAAACACTCAAGATAAATAAAAAAATCCGTGTCTAGTAATATAGTCAGAGATTGTAATTTATAATTGGAAATTTATCTTTCTTACAAACAAATATTGAAATTTTACACATTAATTATATAAAATTTAATTAATAATAATAATATATAATTTTTAATAAGAATATATGTACCTGGCCTAATTTTTCCAAACAAGTAGTAATAAGTTGCTTTGTGGGAGGGCATAGTGCTGCTTCTTCTGTATAGAATTCTACTAGGTGATAAAATAGCTTAACTCCGCTTTCTTGTACCTTGCGCAATACGGCAGTGTTTTCGTTAGTGCGACTGACAGTTAACTCGTGCTCCAATATCCTGATGAACGAGATAAGACTTGAAAAATATGATCGTGCAACTTTTGTTTTGCTACTATCAATAACTTTAATTAATAAAACTTGAAATAATACATATTAAGATGCTTAGCGCGCACATATTATAGGAATAAAATTAAAATTAATCAATCGGTTAAATTGCTTACGCAATCAAATGATCAGTAAAAACGCAGCCCAAGGTGACCTTACTGGGTGGCGGTTGACTAGCTTTTACTAAAAGATTCTCATACTCGGCCCGGTTCTGAGTTATCATATGGTCCACGCCTTCACTAACGTGAGCTTCTTCAACCTACAAAAAATATAAAAATTTTTCTGAAAACCGACTTAAAAATTTTATTTGTAATTCAGATAAAGACTATTATTTAAAAAATATATATCTATATATTTATAAATCTTTTAACATTTTGACTGCCATATCCATGTTTGGGTGAATAGCAGGTAAATTTCCACAAAAATCTTCAGATCCATTTGTGGGTAATAATTATTTATCCGATTAAGGCCCCTGCTTAGTCACTGCGACCATATTGGACTCGTGACGTCTTAAAACGAGAAACAGCTAGAAATGACACATAAAAGTTTGTTGCGTGCCATTTTTAAATAAAGAGGATTTGGATAAAATTAATAAATAGGATCGCTTTAGAAAACTAGTAAAAATGAATGAAAACTATCCTTTTTCCCTCTGAAAGTCAGTAAATAGCCGTAAAAGACATGCAGAGTGAAGCTTATTTAGACAAGAAAACTCACGACTTGACAGCTGTTGAAAGGAATGAAAAAGATACTTTTACGTATAAAATTTGACAATAACTATAGTTTTCATCCATTTTTACGACTTTGATAAATACGAGACAAGTCACATTTTCACAATTAAACACATAATAACGAAATGGCACGCAACACAAAATTCGTTGTCAACACTTTTCACAGTAGGTCCGTTATTTTCTTCAAGTCGAGTATTCTCTTCATATTCGACTGTGATTAATCAATTTTACACTGCTTACGACATACAATATATTCTGTAGAATTATCACGATTTATGACTTAAAACACATATGACATATTATAGAACGGGCCTAGTATGACAAAGAAGCTTCTAATTTCGCGATATAGCGTCGCCACCGTCAACGCGGAGTTTGTGGCTGACTAGGCAGGGCCCTTAAATACAATTTTACTAAGTATTTAAGACATTAAAGAAACAACATAAATTATATTAAAAAGAAATAAAGTGTCAAAATAATAAGCTAAATTTGTTAATGTCGAAATCAGTCAAAGTGTTAATATTTAATATTATTTACTGTGATCTCGATGATCGCCGGGCCTGCACAATGTACTGTGGGAGGCGTGCCCGATCTAGAGCGTCTCTGGTTGGATGGCGAAGGATCGCAGAGAGCGTGCAAGGTAACGTGATTCTCGTACGTCCGATAGAGAGTTGGGACTAGTTCAAGGAAGCTGCAGTCCGCCGCGGTGTGTTCAGATACCATGAGACTGTAGGTCTGTGCATAGTCAAGGATGACTCTGAGATGCGGTTTGACTAGGTCAATAACAGCAGAGGAATTGTAGATGCTTTCTCTGGCCACGGAGCCCAACACTGGTTGACTTCGGCTCAAAGGCGGTGGCGAAATCGGCGGCTCATAGGAGCTTAGCCTACGGAAGATTCTGGAAAGAGGATCAATCGATTCCACGGCGTTTGAGGGTTGAGAGAACTTCTGGTACTGATTTTCGGGATCGCGGAATGTTGCGCGCTCCCACTCGCAAACGGCCTTGAGCTGGCTCTGCTGCACCGCCCAATAGTCGACATATTCCAGCCAGAGAGTCTGAAAGTTAGAAATTAGTATTATTATATTAATATTATTGTGAATGGTATTGCTACAGAAAATTGTATGTGATTTGAGACGATTCACTTACTCGATCTCCTTGCACCAATAGAATTAGCCTCTGCGACATGTACTGCGGTGGCAGGGCTGGAAGATAAAGACCCGGTTCCTGAAGACGAGGCTCTTCTAACCAAAGACTTAACGTTTTATAAAACCTGCGATAAATATTTTTTTATAAGATATATTTTCAAGATATTTCATTCTTTCTATATATACGAGGGGCGGTTGATAAGTAGTCGGCCTGACATAGAAATGGCACCGGAAGTGTCAAATAGCAATGATTTTTCTTAAGTTTGATCTTTCAGAGGTCTACTGAAAAAGTTTCAGACAAATGCGATTAGCAGTTTGTCTCTTGTGTCGAGTAAAGCAAATAAGTTTTGGTGTTTCTCGAAAAATGGATAAAATTGAATGTCTGCAATTGCAAAAATTACTCCATAAAAATCACTGGGAGGAGGGAAGGGGCTAAATCTGGTAAGTACGGTACATGTGGCAGCAATTCGAAGCGCAACTCATGGAGTCTTGCGACTGCAATTGCGAATGCATTTCTGATTGATCGTTAGCAAACGCGGCATCCATCGCGCTGAAAGCTTTTTCATGTGCACATGAAACGTTTCGTGTAAGATGTTATAAACGATCTATTGAGATGTTTACAATGCCAGCAAGATGACGCACTTTCACTCGTCGATCATTTAATACGGCATTATGAATTTTTTCGATGATTTCTTCAGTTGTAGCGGTTTTTGGGTGTCCTGAATGTTGGATGAACGACCACGTTTAAATTCAGCAGCCCATTTTTTCACTGTTGGAAACGATAGTGAAGAGTCTCCCAAATCCAGATCGTTTTTTATCTCCGTTGGCGTTAAATCTTTCAAAACGAAGTATTTTATCGCTACGCGATATTTAATTTTATACATTTTTTGAGAAACTTGTTTATTTTACACGACACTTATCGCATCTGTCTGAAACTTTTTCGGTAGGCCTCTGAAGGATCAAACTTAAGAAAAATCATTTGACACTCTCGGTGCTATGTCTCGGTTTCTGTCAGGCCGACTACTTAACTCAACCGCCCCTCGTATACATTCACCTACTTTGCAGCACTGAGATAAAATACACGTCGCTCGTCTGTGATTGGTTTTCCATTGTCCGTGTCCTTTTCTCCTTTCACTTGAAAATACTCTGTCGTTTCGTGAAGTCGTTTTTTTAACTTTTTCAAGTAGCTCAGATTTATCATCCCTTCAAAAAATTTTTCTCCAACCCCACCTTTATCCATGGATCTAGAACAATTAAAAAGAAATTGTACATGCTTTTGAATGTTTTTGTTTTCAGATAAAAATTATATGATATAAAGGAGGTCTAAAATAATGATAAAATAAGTTTTCGCAAAAATCGATTTTTTTAAAGAGATCTTTGCATAAAGCTTATTTTCATTTTTTTAAATACAATTATATAATTTAATTTCCTTAGTTTTTCTGCAAAAATATTAAAGTAAATTTTTTTTCAAAAAATCAATTATTTTTTTAAGATATTTTATATTTTATTCTGGCACATTTTGATATCAAGTATAAAATATCTCGTAAACTATTCATTTTTTGGCAACTGCGCCTAAATACTTTTATGCATAGCATTATGTAAATCAAATAATGTAAAGAAAACATATGGTTACTTTTCAAAAAATTATGTAAATTACAAATATACGAGTACATATCTTTTTCAAAAAGCAACTATGTTTCTACACCAACACTAATCTATCTTGTGTTGTGCACAGAAGAATTAAAGTACAGTGGCTAAAAATGAATAGTTTACGAAATATTTTATATAGATTCAAAATATTTTATACTTTATGTCCAAATGTACTAAAAGAAACACGTTATAATGAATCCGTTTATAATGGATCATCCCATATATAGATATATTGCAGAATTATTATTCTGTTAAGGTAATAATAATCACCCTGGGATAGTAGGTGCCCTTGCAAGAAACAGACTGAAGAAATTTTGCCACAAGAGTGGCAGAATTGGATGATCCATTGGTGTATCAAGAGCTTGCTGAGACCAGCGATAAATAGCCAGGTTGTTTACTCCAAACGGAGTCATCTTCACTGTTGTGCAGGCTCTCTGGAAAAAAATTTCGTAATAGATATAATTTTATAGTTCGTTTAACTTAGTTATACTTGAATAGATTGATTTTAAACCTTGAGAGCAGTGTCTAAAGATATCTTGGATTGCATGGACAGTTCTCGCAAAATCTCGCGCCACAGCCCGGTCTTAAGCTCCCTATCGTACTGCTCTGTCGACAGGATCTGATAAGCAAGCCATATCGTCTGAACGGTTCCACCAAGAAGGCTTGCCGAGCTAGAAGATCCAGTTGCCCAGCTCAGAAATGATCCAAACGATCCCGGTGTCCGATTGGATGATATATTCTATGAATTGCATATCCAAATACATTGTTAAATGTACCTATGTAATATAAATACGTTAATGGCAGCCCAAAAATTTATAATATTTCTATTGAACCACATATATAAGATCGTAAAATGTCAAATAAAAAAGAAAAAACATGATTACTTGCGTAATCAAAACTGTAATCTGCAACATTTCAATTTTACAAAAATTATAAACGTCATAAATTTTTTTAACTACCAGTGTAAATATATAATATATAACTGATTAATTTGGTTCATTAATATAAGAAAATAAAATAGATCAATTATTTTTTATGTATCATACCTCATTACTTCCTTCAAGAGCAGGCTAATAAAACAAACATTTCTCACGTTACAATAAAACAATTATAATTTTTACAATAAAAAATTACAATTGTTTAATTTTTTATAACACAGCTGTACGGACTTTCTATTCTAAAATTCTAAAATATTATATACATGATATAATATGATCAGATTGTTAAAACTTACGCAGAAGAAATTCTGGAACATGTTTTCCATCATCGCTCTCGCTTCTAAGTGAAAGAACGCCGTACGGATCACACTGTCCATCAAGTACATAACATTGTGATCTTTGTTCCAATCTTGGACAAGTACTAACACATTCAGCCATAAATGCACAAAACGTTCTGGACTGTTCAAGCAATACCTGCTTGAACAATGTATAAAAAATTGATTAATATATAAAAATAATTATATTTTTAAATGTCTATAATTATTAATCCATTCTTTAGTTTATATTTATATTTTATACTGTATAATTTTTATATAATATATTTTAGTTTCTTTTGACATATTGTTAATATTTTAGTTTCTTCTTTAGAAAAAAAGATTTTATTTTTCTTAATTTTATATTTTCTTGTTATTTCGAAATACATTTTAATTCACACCTACCGTTTATAATGATGCAAGTGAGATTCGATCATGTTAGAGAACTGCCTGAGGATTGGACCAGGAAATTCTGGGGCGATCAGATTCTTTGCTATCTTCATGTACGTTCGGTCGGCATTGATAAGCGGCACGATCAGACTAACAAATTTGTCGTTCTTCAGCAAGGAATCCGGACAATCGAGAAACAACGGTATCACATGATGCAGACATATCAGCACTTGCTCGTATTTGTAGTAGCACTGTAAAATCTGCAGCTGGCTGAAACCCTCGACGCAGATCAGCGGTACCGAGTGACCCCACAGTGTCATCAACACAGAGACATAGCTGGCGATCGGCTGCCTCTCGCGTACACCCTTCGCCAGAATCTCCAAGAAGGAGTCCGACTCCATGTTAGGCACGCAAGAGAGACCCTCGGCCGGATTTGAGATGGTATATTGACACACGGATTTCGATCGGTCCAACTGGTGCAGCTTCAGCCTATTCATCATCTCCCACGCCCACAAGCTAAACGCTTGTTCGCTGTTCTGAGGTCGTACTATTGAAGAAACCTGAAACAAAATAAAAAAATAAACTTGAGTTTTTACTTATCATTAACAAACGTGTTTTGTCAATAATATGGCAATATAATTATTCTCAATCATAAAATACTATAATATCTAACTAGTATGCATATATTCTAATGTATAAATGTACAATGTTTAAATAAAAGTAACCCTTTAATTAATCCTGCTCTAATTTTTCTTTTTACTCTTCAAGGGCAATACGCTGGTATCCTATTCCCGTCAAAATTAAAATATTCAATAACTGAGAGACCTTCAAGGAACTGACAGACATTGAAGCCTCTTAGGCTTACTTCTCTTCTTTTAAGAAGCCCTTAGGCCTTCCACTTCAGAGTTAAAAAATTAATATATAAAAATACATTTCTTTTCTAATTGAAACTAACTTGCTTCATGCTTTCAGTTAACAACGAAGCCGTCTGTATTGGGGTATCAGGCACATATTTCATTGTAAGTTCGACAATTAATAACGCCACTTGTCGATGCAGGTCAATCGGAAGATACAGATTGTCATTTCTGTAAAGGAAAGATTAATCATACATTAAACAATAATTTTAGATTAATAATTTGAAATTTATAATTTCAATAACTTATTGGAAAATAAAAAAAGATACGTTTAATTATCACAGAACATTTGATTAGATCAAATATTAATAAAAAAGAAATAGATAGATTCGAAACTCTTAATGATGACAGGATATTTTTATCTCTTTTCGAGATTTGCATTTTCAAAAACCTTAGAAATATTGAAATAACTCACGTGTCAAGGCCCCAATTCAAATGTGTAAGAACCAATCGAGCCAGATGACTTTCGGATGAAGTTAAAGAATGCTGATGTAACCAGGTGGACAAAATTGTCATATCTTGCTGTTGTGGCACCCATGTTCCTATCTTCAACTCAGTGAACAAATACAAACTCAACTAAAATCATTAAAAAAATTATTACATACATTTTATATATGTTATTTAAAAATATAAAAATAATAAATTAGCTTATTATTATTACAAATATTATATACTTTTTATAATTATATCTTATTTTATGTATATATTACGTATATATATATGTATTTTTTTCAAATAAGAGATATTAATAAAATAATTAAAATATAATTAAAATTGATTAGTGATAAATATGATTTCATTAATATGACATATTTAGAAAAAGAATTTACAGAGAGACAATCATAATATGAAATAAAAATCGTTATTATACCTTTCCAACTGATACAAAATTATCCTTTAATTTTTGCAGGATGTCAGATAAAAGAGTAGGATATTTGCTTGTCAAGTTCGATAAAAGCGACCTTGCATCTTTCGAACAGGATTCTTGGGTTTTCTCGCTGAGAAATCCAATCTATAATTCAATTCATTAGATTAAGTTTAATAATCAAATTTCAAAGATCAAATTTGAATTTGCAATAAAATAAGAATATTTACAAAATGTAAATTATTATAAGTTTTTTTAATTATATATAGTGCGTCTCATAGTTTTCATATTAATAAAAAATTATTTGATTAGACTTAATATTATTTATTAACATACTTGAAACAGATCAATCGTAGTTGTTCTCACAAAATCGTAGTCTTTATAGCCTCGAGCCATGGCCATATTAGCAAAAGTTGTCAGTAGAAAGTAAGACTCGTCACCGGGCATATTGCCCAGCTTTTCTTCGAATTGTTTATGAAGTTCAGGAGAATTCAGCTCTGTTTCCCAATCTGCAATATTAAATCATTGTTAATAACATACTTTACAAAAGGAATAAAAATATAAAGGTCAACAAAATTGTATAACTAATAAAAAGGGACATACTTTGCAATGTTATTATTATTTTATCATAGTTTACCTGAAACTGATGTATTTGATATTGCTGCGTCACTAGATGCACAATCAGAATGCAGGATGTAGAAGATGTACCACAGAGTAGTGGAAGATATAATATGGTATGGTATCGCGGCAAGATATTGCCAGGCACCTAGACGTCGTGACGAGAATATACAGAGGATCGCTCTCAGGAAAAAACAATCGTATTCGGTCTGCAGTTTCAGCAGCATCAATTCATCAATTATCTAAACGAAATTAATGTTAAAGTAACAAAATATCCGATAAATTAAAAATTTAAAAAAAAACTAATACTTATTTGACTTTTTAGTAAATTGAAACAAAATAGGCAAATAAAAATAAAAAGTATCACGCCTTTTGATTGCTTAACTCAATGTAAATTGTAGAATTCTGCAAATTTACAGACTGTAATTTCACATACTTGACTCTTGTCAAAAGCCTCCCACTGATCGCTGGTATACTGAACAACGTCTCTGATCAACGCGCTCAGTCTCTTTGCTAATTGCCGATATCTTGGCGAGTCGTAGGACTTCAGACCTTGCTTCAAAAGTTTGACGAGTACGCTGTGAAATGCGAAAAGACGCAACATGTGATGGTCCGTAATGGCCTTCTCCCCCTGTTCGTATTTGTCGTTTTGGCACTGAATAAACAGCACTTGCTCGAACAACTTATCGAATGGAATCTGATGAAGAAGAGAAATCAAATCACTCTCGAAGAGATTGGCTCCGACATTGGCGATATCTTCGTCCTCCTCGCCCTCTTCATCCAGCATCACCCACACTGTATCTCCCGGACTGCTTGTGGTATCCTGTAAGGATACTTGCACCTGCGTAGCAAGTTTAGTTGAAAATATGAGAATAATTTAAGAAGTTAAAACATCCTGCTTAATCATGGTGTCTGGCGATATCTGATTAGTCAATTCAAGGATAATTCCAGGACATTCCAGGTAAAAGTTCTGGTTTTTCCAGATCGATTAATTTTCATTATTTATAATTAATTTTTATTAATTTGCACAATATTATATGTTTTGTACTCATAAAATAGAATTCTATATGACAAATCAATTAAAATGTAAACAAATTTAGAACAATATTATTTATTGC
>NW_012026816.1:3121819-3137502 GCF_000956235.1 Wasmannia auropunctata
GCCAATCTGAAGCTTGCATTTTGAAGTCAATGCTTCGGATTGGCTGTCGCAACAAGCTTGCGATCGGCTTGCAACTAATGTAGAACCGGCTTACTGTGCCCAAATTGCCTTGCGTTCCATCCATAGATTCTTAGATCCATGCATATAATGTCATAGACATATAAAGGCGGGAATTGCTGAAAAATGGCGGACCAATCAAAAGTGGCTGTTTCATGTCCAGACTTTTACTAGAGGATCCTCCTGTTGCCCTCTCTCCTCTCTACATGTTGCTTTCACGTTTTCAATGGTGGCGCGTAGTGTTTATCTTATAAGGCTGTGTGTGTGTTATTAGCAATCAGCTGATATTTTTTGTCGTGAAGAATTTGGCATTTTTCCTCGATGTTATGTGAATCAAATTTATATTTCTTGAAGAGTCTGAGTATTTTTATGATGGCGCAAAATCAATTGGGATTTAAAGGACGCAAGAATTTTTAGGTTTACCTGTCCTCTCACATTATTTATCGCAAAGTAATAATAGTAAGTAACAATGTCACACTATTCCTTGTATTAAAGAATCTACAATGTTGATTTTGTTATTAATTTGATATTATTAAGATAATAATTTATTAACATAATAAAATCTAAATTTGTAAAAAAAGTATATAAAACTTAATAGAAACTCCTGTTTGTTGCTATATTTTTTAATATCTAGAGAGAAGTGTTGTTTTAATATAATCTACATAATTTAAGGACAAGATGACGTCAATGTTTGACCAGTACGAGCAAGCTTCTCAACGTTCTAAGCAAATGCTAGCACCACCAATTCGTCCGGATATTGTATGCCTCATCAAACATCACAGTTACATAAGATAAAAGATACATAAACAGAATTGTTACAATTGTAATATCATTTTACAGAGCACAGCTGGTTTTATACAAATGAAGTTACAAGATGATGGACCGATATTCACAAAGCAGAAAGTTAACTTTCTGCCTTCGGACAAAATTCTTCATTTAGTTGTTAGCAGTAACACAATCGTGATAGCTATGGCTAACAACATTTTGTTACGCATTGACATGAAACAACCTGACAAAACTGAAGGTAGGCAGCTGCTTACATTATTTTATTAGTAATTTTAATATGTGAATAATAAAATTTTTTTTGCATTTGCATCATTTGATTTATAAATACAAAATTATTTTTTATCTCTAAATTATGTATATTAATAAATTACACAAATAAATTAATAATATTAATATAATAATATAATTTTCTAATAAAAAGGCTAATAATAACTACAAATTTTATATTACATTTTATGCCAAGATACACACACACACACACACACACACACACGCTCACGCACACACACACACAAAATTACATGCATTGTATATTTACTTGAAATTAATTCCTTATTAATAGAGCATTAAATTTTTATTTGCAGAAATCGACATGTCCAAGTATGCACTGAGCATGAAAATGTCTGGCTTGTTTTTGGATCCATTAGGTCATCACTTGCTGCTAACTCTGGTGTCGAGGCATGGGGACAATCCGCCTTCAGAATTATTCTACTTGCATAGGAAGACAACAAAGCTTAAACAGGCTGGCAAGTTTAAGGGTCACGAGATCACTGCAGTGGGTTGGAATTTTTCTAATACTTCGGAAACGAGCTCTGGTCCCATTCTACTGGGTACTTCCAAGGGCCTGATTTTTGAAACGGAGATCGGCTTGGATACTGACAAGATTTTTAACACGAGTCTGGAGCAATATTGGCGTCAGGTATTAATTGCTTATATGCTGATAGGGTTATCATTTCATTTATCTGCCTATAACACCCTTTCACCATTGCATTATTCATTTTTAACAAAGCTTCCGAATTATTTGCCTCTTTATGGTTCAAAAGAGGCGGGAGGAGTGGTAAGTTCATATATTCTTTTTATATATTTATATAATATATTTATATAATACATTGTTATATGAACATGATAAATCAAATTTCATATTATAAATAATTAGAAAATATTTTCTATTGGTATTATTTTTTATCTGACCATAAAAAAAGTAGTGAACGCTAAGAAAAGGCCATTTTTTTGTATCTTTATGAAAGATAAAAGCTAGTTAGAAATTTATACATCTTGATCCGATGATCTTATTATGATCGAAATAAGGACTAATTCCTTCTAATTATTGATATTTTTAATTATTATTTAGGTACGTTTAAATATTTCACCTGAAATGGTATAAATTGTTTTTAACGTTATAAATGTAATTTTAGGTATTTGACATAGGAAAGAACAGCAAGCCTCCAATTACTGGAATAGAATTCCACAAAATTCCTAATTCAGATAAATACGTAATCATCGTAACCACTCTTATGCGCATTTATCAATATATCGGTGCCATTGGTAATCCCGAAGAGAAGCCTCTTCTACAACAAGTGTTCTATAGATATCTAAATGCACAAGGTAAGAGAGAAATATAAAAAGTGTATGATTTTCGAATGTTGAATCAGCACACTATAATTCAATTAGAGGTGTGCGAATCAAGCATTTGCATTGAATCGAATTCCCAGAATCCCCAGAATCAAATCAGATTTACATTACATGTTAATTTAAACGTAATAAATATCAAAATTTATGAATTACGTTATTTTACGCAATGATTTAAACAAACTGAAGACCTGTTTTCAATTTACATCTCAGTACAAAGGATCATGATCTTATATGAACTAGAAAATATGTAATTAATAATATAATGTGTATACACGAATATAGTTAGAATGCTTTCGAATATTTTCTATATTAATTTACATTATATACATCAAAAATACATATTTATTAGATAAGAATAATCGATCGCGCGGGAGTTATAAATGAAGCAAATAAAATAGGCAATCGATTCGAAATCGAAACATTGTTGATTCGAAATTCTCGAACTATTCTCGAACTAATCTGTAAGATTTGAAAAACGAACTCGAACCGAATCTACTGTAATTTGATTCGAATTCAAACTGTTCATACAAATTTGACACACCTCTAAATTCAATATTCCTTAAATGTTCAGAACAACTTGCAATAATTATGTAAAGGCCAGTATATGTACATACAAGGTTACTTTATTATAATTAAAAACATCTAAATATAAAGTTATTGGTTAATTTCATTTATTTTCAGAACATTTGTTTAGAAACGCATAAAGAAAAAAGCAAAAAAAAGAATTGCTTGTTAGTGTTTTCTGAAAAAAAGTTAAAAGTATAACATTTAAATGTTATAACACATTTGAATAATTAAATACATTATATTTCAGAGACTTTTAACGAAGTAATAAATTCTTTGCCATATTCGAAGATGCAATTTTATTATCCATCCTTGGGTATCTTGCCGAAGTCATTTGGATGGTTGACGGAAGCTGGTATCCTATATGCTCAGGTACAATTATACATATACATATATATTATCGTATTTGTATCGTGTTTTTACGCTATTTTTAAAGACTTAAATGTTAATGTTATTTATAAATATCTAACCATATGTAAATCCTTAATTTTTTCTCTCTTCCTCTTTCTCCCTAATTAATTGCGTGCATTCGCTTTATCTTCAATCTGCACTACGACGATTACGTCTCACGTTATTATCACACGCTGGGTTGGCTGATCGCGGATGACGGAAGAGTCTACTAGCTGTTTTCTTTTCTGTATTCTCCGCCCCCCCTATCTTACTCCTAATTTCTATTTCCTTAATCCTCGTGCTGCTTCCCGCGCCTCTCCTTTTGACCTAGTGATCTCTTTTTGCCGAATCTCCACGTACCAACTGTCCTTGTATGTTGCCTCTTCTCTCTGGAACTCGTTGCCCGTGGACATCAGAGAATCTGACTATTTGCTCGTTCAAGCGCAGATTCTTCTGTCATCTGCTTCGCCGTGACAGTGTGTCTGCAATCGCATTCGCCCATACGACACAGATCATTGCAGCAACATTGCAATGTTTCAGCAATATTGTAGTAATATTGCAACGTTACAGCAATGTTGATGCAAGTTTCTGTGCTGTATAGGCGCTGGCGACTTTAATGTTTTTGCGTCCCCGCGGCAACGACATGACATTTTATTATATTAATTAATACTTCGTCGATATACTCTGCTTATTGTTTCTTTGACGCTCAACTATTTCAAATTTTGTTGTATGCTATTGTTTTCTGCTACGACGTCTTGTCTTTTATTTTTTTATGTATTTTATTTTGTTATTCTTATTTTTTCATTCATCATTTATATTTTTATTATTCTTATTATCTCTGTATCGCTATGTCTTGTCAGCTCTTAGCCTGCCTTTAATAAACGCTTTATCTGTCTATCTCTTCTCTCTTTTCTCTTCTTTTTGTTTCTATGTTTCATTTATCTTTATTTTTTTTATTCCCTTGCTGACGGAAATGGGAAAGTTTGCTCATTCTTTCATAAAGCTTGCGATTTTCTAATGTTTTGTTCTTTTTACGCATGATTGCTTAGAAATGTTCGCGATTTCTCCTGAAGTTTATATGGCTCACGTTGAGAACCATTGACCCGGATGAAGAGTACGTGATGATCGGTTTTAGGTGGACGCGAAGACGGACACGAACTACGTGCTGATCAATCAACGGATGTTGACATGCCCGGAAACGAGTCTCATGGGCAGTAACGTTCCACAAACCACTTCGACGCCGTTGTCCTTCGTGTTGACGGAATTCCATGCGCTGTTGTTATATCCAGATCACGTAAAGGGCATATCGCTTCTAAATCAGGAATTGATATTCGAAGACGTTTATAACGATGTATGTATACTCAGCTATTCTTTTATTATTATTTCGATGATCAGTTATAATTACAGTATATTGAGAATCGGAGAATTAAGAGAGAATGTGTAACGGTTATAATTAATATGAATACATTTAATAAAGTTTGATTTTGATGGAACTCATGTGATAGTTGAATTTTCTCGCGAAATGTCAAATATGTATCACGCAAGTGTGATTTAACGATGTTGTAGGCAGTCGGTAAATTAATCGGCATCACCAAGGATCCGGCAACGAGGTCGATTTGGGCTTACAGCGAGCGAGCTGTTTTCAAATACAAAGTAACGAAAGAAGATAGGAACGTTTGGCAGGTAAGAAGAATGAGAATGTAATTATTTTGAAGTGGCAATAATGATAATTTTTCCCTCAGGTATATGTCGATAAGGGTGAGTTTGAACTGGCTAAGCAATATTGTAAAGACAACCCGGCGCACATCGACCAAATACTCGTAAAACAGGCAGAAATGCTTTTCAAGAATAAAGAGTAAGTTGTATACATGTACTTGCAGATACATACAAATGTGTATGTATGTAGTATAAATGTATATATAATATTAGTATTTATAGTATTTATAGTATTATTCTTTTTTCGAAGGATTATATATTTTTATTTAAGGGGGTTTATTTTAGTCTAGAGGCCAAATTTTTATGCTATTTTTGCGAATTGTTTCAAAAGAAAGTATAAAGTTTTTAGGGACGGGATTTTTTCCTAAATATTTATACATATTTGAAGTATGTTTCAAATTTGTATTTAAAAATAACTATAAATAAGCGCTGTATCAGGAGATGCGGTAGCGGCTCCCGCCAAGTATATTTTTTCGCTACATGACGAGTTGTTTTTGTACTGACAGAGACAGTGTGTCCTTTACTGGACGGATAACGTTTCTATAGGAATAAATTATTATTTTTTTTAATTATATGGTACAATATATACTGAGGTCGTGAAAAAAAAACGATTGCCATAATTCCGGCTGTTCTGCTCATTTAAAACAAAACAAAAAAATCGAAGAAATTCTTAATTAGTATGAATTTGGCTAGCAGGTACCTACCAGAACGAAAAAGAAAATATTGAAAATTTAAACATTGACATAATTTTGAAAATTAAATTTTGATTTTTGCAATTTTTAAATTTTTGCAATTGTGAAAATTAAAAAAATATATTTTTTGACTTTATCATGGTAGGGGCTATAATCACGCATATCCTGAAGATGTGTGCACAAACCCGATTTGATTGGTCAATTGGTTTTCGAGATATGGCAACCAATTTTTTTATGACCTATGTATATATTGTATACAGCGCTTATTTATAGTTATTTTTAAATATAAATATTTTAAAACATACTTCAAATAGGTAAAAATATGTGGAAAAAAACCCCGTCCCAAAAAAACTTTAAACTTTTTTTTTTAAATTCTTTTTTTTAAATCGCAAAACTAGCATAAAAATTTTGGCCTCTGGACTAGAATACTTCCTTAATTTTCTCTCGTTGTTTGAATATTATTTTGCAGATACGAGAAGAGCGCTTTAATATACGCTGACACTCACTCGTCTTTCGAGGAGGTCTCATTGAAATTTTTGCAAGAGTGGCAAATTGAAGCTCTAAAAACATTCCTGCGCAAGGTAAACGATAAGTATAAGATTTATTTAGCGGTTCTGTGCTTTACAATGAATCACGAATATTAATTAACAAATATTAATTTAGATAAATTGCAAAAATAATTTCAAAATCCAATAATATTATGGAAAACATTATTTTGGTTACATGTACATATACATACATGAGAAGTTATTTACTGTGATTAATTCAATTTTTTTCTCTTATTTTTACATTTGTGTGAACATTTTAAATTTTTGAAATTTTTCAATGTTCTTGTTTTAATCTAAAATTGCAATTGATAATTATTTAGTTTAAAATGAATCTTATTGTCTCAAGAAACTTGATGGCTTGAAGACGCAAGACAAGACGCAGATAACGATGATTGTCATTTGGGTAACAGAGCTTTTTATGAATCAAATGGGAGCTCTGCGTAGCAGCAACACGTCTTACCTTCACGATTCGCAGTATACAGAATTGCAGAAGCAGTTTGACAGCTTTTTCACCATTCCCAAAGTCGAGGTATTTAGAAAAAGAATGGAATGAAAAGAAAGGATATTAGAGTTTTTTTTAATTAACAATATTACACGAATTTAAAATTCAAATAAAAAGAAAAAAAATTATAAATATAGATCGGAAGATGGGTATTTCGAAAGTTTTTTTAATTATATAATTCCTTAATTATAAATTAACAAAAAATAAATTTTTTAACATTTCTGATATTTTAAATTTACTATTTTGGACATTTTTGTTGTTTATAACTATATAAGTTAGCCCTTCAAATATTAATATTTAATTCATAATTACTTAAAGGACAAAACTACAATATTTAATAAATATTGTAGTTTTGTCCTTTTTTTAAATAACAAATCGATTTATTATAAATTTATTATAAATTAAAATTAAAAAATGCTAACTGGAGCTTTGGACGCAGGAATGTATCAGAAGAAATCGCAGCACAATATACGACTTGATGGCAAGTCACGGTGACAAAGATAATCTGATACGTCTGACAATAATGCACTGCAATTATGAAGAGGTGATTCGTCAACATCTGTATAAGAATAACTACTTGGAGGCGCTTGGGGTACTTAAGAGTCAAAACAATAAGGACCTCTTCTATCAGTTCGCCGGGATACTGTTGCAGGAGTTGCCGCGGCCCACGGTGGCTGTCTTGATTTCGCAAGGATCATCGCTGAAACCGGCAAAGCTTCTGCCAGCTTTAGTCTCGTGTAATAGTGATGAAAAGCATGTAAGAAAAAGAGGGAGAGCAAATTGTTACTCTTATCTTACAATTAGTAATAATTTATTAAGAATAACAATTAATTAAAATTTAAGAAGTAATATTTGAGAAAAAGAAATAGTATTTAGAGATTACTATTTCTTCTAACACATAAGCAGAGCTTCGTCGATAATTTCTCTTTTTTTTTTACAGGCAAAAGAAATTATTAAATACTTGGAATTCTGTGTATACAAGCAGGGTTCGCAGGAGCAAGCAATTCACAACTTTCTTTTGTCCTTGTACGCGCGCTACAAGCAGGACGAAGTAATGCGATACATAAGCTCTCAAGGTAAACATCTCGCATTTTTTTTAATGGAAAATTAATCAGGTTTGCCACAGAAAATGAATTTTGAAATTCCCTGACTTTTCCATGATTTCCAGACGACAGTGGAAAATCATCCATGATCATTATCAAATATATGTATAATTCTAAATTTTAATGTTTAGAAGACACATATTACAAGAAAAGTAACTTATATTATTAGAAGCAACATAAATTTAGAAGTTTAATAACATAATACAATCCCAAGTGCAAATTCAGGCCAACAAATTATTAACGCTTTGACATTGTTGCTTTGATGTTATGTATTAAACAGAAAAAATTCCTTTGATGTAACTGAATTTTCCGTTGCTTGGGGACCAGACAAAAACTCAGAGATGGTCATAGCAGAAAGATTCCTGTAGACACTTCTTTAATATCGCTAAATATTCAGAATATTTTCGATTGCGATAACAGAGAGAAGTCTAGAACAAAATCGTAATTTTCGAAAATTTTTTTGATTTTCGTACAAAATCATTTTATTTTGTTATTTTCTATTTAATTCGGAAAAAGGATTTTCAAATCAGAAAAAGCAATACCTACATACAAAAAATGTAACAATACCGAATTGTCGTTAAGAGTTACAGAATCGGAATGGATCCCTTTTAAGGAGCAAAGTTAAAAATTCCAGACTCTTTTATATTTTTCTCTGACTTTTCCCAGCTTTCCAGGTCTGTGGCAACCCTGTTAATTTACTCCAGTTATGATTTGGTTTATTGATTTGTTATAATTCTATCGTTTGAGATGATCTATTGCTATTTTCAGGTCAGGATATCAGCATGGTACATTACGACGTGCATTACGCACTGCGATTGTGTCAGGAGGTAGGCTTGACGGAAGCTTGTGTGCAACTGTCCGCTTTGCTCGGTCTATGGACCACCGCTGTGGATCTCGCGCTTACGATCAGTGTAGATCTTGCTAAGCAGATCGCCGCTATGCCGTCCGATCATGACGACGAGTTGAGAAAGAAACTATGGTTGAAGATAGGTAATTCAGAACAACTTTCTAATCAATAATATCCGATTAGAAAAGTCGGTTCTTATACAACAGAGAGATTTGTTGTACTTTAAAACCTGTGATTATTATAGTAAATCTGTTATAGATTATTTTAAAAAATATACTATTTTGCTATTGTATGTGCAGCGGAGCATGTAGTGCGAGAAAAAGATGACATACAGCAAGCAATGGAATTTTTGCAACACTGCGATTTAGTTAGGATAGAAGATATTCTGCCCTTTTTCTCCGATTTTGTCACAATCGATCATTTCAAGGAAGCTATTTGCAATTCCCTGCAGGTACAGATTAAAACTATTTCTAAATTTATAATCAGATTTCAAATGAAATTTTTTTCTAATTCTAATTCTAATTTTGTATTTTTTATTATACCTCTTTTTTGATAATTATTTTATAATTATATATCTACGAAAAGATCATTTAAAAGGTAAATTATTTATAAATATGACTTTTATTAAGTTTTCTCTTCTATATGTAACAGGAATACAATCAGCACATTCAAGATCTTAAGGAGGAGATGCAGGAAGCCACGAAAGCAGCAGAGCTAATACGAAAGGACATTCAAGCATTCAGAACCAGGTACTGATAAAATCATTTTCCCAATATTTTTAATATTGCACCTCTGCAACCTGCTACTACTAAGATTCGCTCTTTATCAGCTATACATTTAATTATATTTCAATGAGAAAATTAATATTTTGAGAAATCAATAAGTGAAGATTGATTGATTCTTTTCTCAGATAACAAATCGATATTTATTAAATAGAAAAATTTATGTGAGAATCGCCATACGATCGTGTTGACCAGCTCAACTATTATTTCTGTATATTTGTTAAAATTGTTATTGTAAGAGATTTTAGTTATTTATGAGAATTTGCGAGTAAACAGTTTGCTTGAGAGAATTTCTGAGTGCAGCAATAATTAAAGTAACGATTTGTTTTTGTCTAAATTTAACCTAATATAAAGATAAAATAAAAGTAAGATATGTTTTAAGTTTGTTCAAAATTCGTTAAATATAACGTATTATACATGTATGGAAAAATAGTTGCTTGTTACAATTATGAAATTATGTTGGGCATCACACATATCTCTATTTTTTAATTACAAAATTGTTTTTTTTTTTTTTTCAGATGCACCTTTGTGCATGCGCGAGACACGTGTAATACATGTGAGGTGCAACTGTTACTGAGACCCTTCTACGTATTTCCCTGCGGTCATAAGTTTCACAGTGATTGTTTAGTGGCAGCGTTAACGCCGATGCTATCCATGGATCAGAGGACGAAACTGGCAGATCTTCAGCGACAGCTCACGGCCATCTCAAACCGGCCCGAAGACACCACTTCGACAACCTCTGTGTCGTTGTCAACAAGGGACCAGATCAAGGCCGACATCGACGAGTTGGTCGCCTCGGAGTGCCTCTACTGTGGAGAACTTATGATAGAGTAGGTTTATAGCAGTTAAACAGTTAAAGAAAGTTTCAGTTGCAAAATTCTAAAAGTTAAAGATTACTTAAGGATGTATCATTCGCATAAAATATCTTCCTAAAAAAAAAGTGAAAAGGAGAAATTGGAAATGTGTTAAATTTATTCATATAAAAATGAATGAATTATACACATATGAAACAGTTGTGTGAATAACATATTCTTTTAATATTTTTAAAGTTTATTTACTTTATTTACTATTATTTTTTATTGTTATATTTTAAATAATGACAAAAATTTCAATTTTTTTTTAAAGTATTTTAAATATTCAAGATGATTTAATTACTTCCCATTTTAACCTTTAAAGTTTAAAGTTTTAAACCACTATATCACAGACCGCTATTGAAACGTTACTTGTCAACAATTTCCTTATTTGTCACTATTTAAATATATTTTATTTCTATTGTATACGAGATTTTTTTGTTAACATAGTTTTTCTTTTCCTCATTCACAAAGTATTCAGAAAACATACATTTTTATTGTATTAATTAACTTATAAAATTAGTGGGAGCATAATAGCGGTCTGTTAGACCGACATTGTGGTTAGTGATTTTTTTGGACGTGATGGTTTAAAGGTTAATTTACCTTTTTTTAGGTATTATACGAATAATATATTCTTAAAAAATCGAAATTAAAAAATTTTTTTTAGAATATCGAACAAACATTATACAAAATTCTATAATTTAAAAATAATAGACTAATAAATTGATTGACTTTTTTGCAGATCAATAGACAAGCCATTCATTGAGGAGGATGATTATGAGCGCGTGATGAAGGAATGGACATGATGAAATTTCCTTACTGAAAATGTGATAGAGCGCTTATTTTTTTCTTCTTTTTTTTAAGGAGAAATTAATTATACTCGATATTATACATACATACATACATACACACGATAATCATAGCTTGGTCATAAATTATATCTTAATATTGAGTTTTTGAAACTTAATATTTTCCAAAGTTTTATTTATTTTTGTATAACTTTGTTTCTCTATAGTTAATTTCTGAATAAATGAATTGAAATAATATACGATACATTAAACTTTAGCTTCAAATTTTTGGGTCGCATAATAGTGAAATTATTATGATCTAATTATTAGGATTACAATTTTTAGATTATATATATATATATATAATTTGTAATTATAAATTAAATCGTATTTATGTATATATCAATTATGTATAGATCAAATTTTCACTACTTTATAATCGAGCAAGCTTAATTTCCATAATACAAACCCAATCGTTATATTATAATAAATTCGATAACTTCAATTGACTTATTGTTAAAATCGAATAATTTATTCACATAAGAGAAGAAATAAATGTATACAATTTAAATTGAAATTTTATAATCAATGCTAGTGCTTTATAACATATAACAATATTTTAATAACAATTTCGAAATCTTTAAATTTTTTAAATCTTCGCAGAAATTATTACTTTACAATTTAAGTAATTATATCAATATTAATTTTTGTCAGCATTATGCTTTTATATAAATGAATGCATGAATTATTGCATGGTTTAAATTATCAATCTTTTATAATAATGGCAAAATGTTAATAAATTGTGGGATTACTATTGTGGATCAGAAAAGTATTTTATCATTAAAAAAAAAATAAATCAAATACCATAAATTAATTTTTTAATTAATGCTAATACAATTCGTGATAATATCTCATTCACATGTTTAATTTTTTGTTTTATAATGATTGAGATTTATAAAGAATGTTCTTATATTTGAAATATGCAATCGATATATAAATCTTTTTATGTGGAAGCATGCAGATTGGATTTGATAAAACCAGCCTTGACCAATTAAGAAATTTCTATCTCTGCTTTTTTGTTTCTCTTGCTGACAGACTTATTGCCATAAATATAATAGCGCAAAGGCTTGTTGGCCCATTCTGGACCGCAGCTATCGATTCCAATCCTGGCAGACTTAACGATCTTGATATCTCCCGTTGCACCATCGTCCTCGATCCATAGACCCTTCCACATACAGAGAGAGTATCTGCTGTGCTGCTTGTTAAGCTGATACGCTATGCAGAGCTTCGAAGGTCCGTTACATAGCTCATGATGTTTTAGATTGCCTTTTCTCATCTTCGAGGTATTACGCTGATCAACCATGCATTCTACACCTTCTAAGGGATCGACGGCTCGCACCAACACCGCGCATCCATCACCTAAGACCTTATCAATAGTGAGGTAAAGATCTTTCGAAGCTACAGATGTAAAAAATCTATTCTTTTAAATTTCTATTTAATATCAAGGATATCGATACTTCTATAAAACTTTATAAAATATGCTTTTTTTCGCATAGAGAGGCATCAACGATTAACGGATTTAATGAAAAAAATTCTAACTTAAACTATAAAATTAATTAGACCTTAAGCTTTTCTGATCTTCTGAATTCTGACCTTAAACTTTTACATTTTGAAATCTGCTGAAGCGCGCACACTGCGGGATTAAAAATGTATAATTGTAGATTAGCGATGCAAAATAATTAATACAAGGAAAAACTCATAATTGTTAATTTAATTAAATATTTTTTAAATTCTTTAATAATTGACAACTCTATCTATTCTTAAGTATATATTTTTGTAGACGAGCAAACTTATCGTTCGGACTTAGGAGTTCCGTACTTTTATATTTAATATTATAAAGTCTAACTTATTGCAATGTAAGCGTTTTTCTCGCATTCAGAATTTTTTTCGCCGACGCTGGCGCTTCCCAGCACGTAATATCGCGTCTTTGTAGCGTGATTATCGTCTGATTTAGAGCTTTCAGATGGTACAGCTACTATAGTAGGAGACCTTACAAAGGGTTGACTCTCAAGCCACAAATTATTACACGCATAAGCAAGCTTCCGGTCGAAAGCATCTTGGTCGATCACAAACGCATCGCAAATCTTGAACGGATTATTGCAAAGCTCATATTGCTTTAAGTGCGTCGCACGTTTCGCGATTTGTTTTTCTCTTCCGTTATCCTTTCGCTGCATATTTCTTAGCAATTCCATATATTCGAAGCCCATCAATGGTTCCACTGCTTTGATTAATACATGCGCATTTCCCTCTAAACGTTATTTAGTATTGTAATACTAAATAATACTAAATGGTAATACTACTAATGTAATACATCAATGGGCGATTTTCTTTTCAAACAAAAATATAATTTGAAATTATGAAAATGCGATTTTCTCTTCCTAAACAAACTTGTTATTTTCTTTTTGTACTTTTTTTTTTATTATTAGGGAATAATCTCGTCTTTTGCTTTCGTCTTATTTTTAGGATTTTTATTATTTCCAATGATTTCACGCAAATGGAAGTAAAGCATATTTTAATTCTTCATACATAGAAGTAATCGAAAGAAATCGTTTTTATTTGTACTCACCTTGGCTAGAGATGTTGAAGCAATGGTACATCCCGTATGTCATATAAACATAAATGGTCCCTGGCGGCATGTACATCGGTAAGTTGCGAGACGTAACTTTATTCTGGTAAGAGTGCGATGCTTTGTCAATCGCTCCCAAATATCCCTCAGTCTCTACGATTCTACCTTTGAGGACAGTTCCGTTCTCGAGATACCTTACAAGTATTTTTCCTGTAGGAAATACGCAAAACAGAATATCTATTGCAGTTATATCTATAATTAACGAATAGAATTTATACAGATAGTATAATGAAAAAGAAGACACAGGATATCTTTTAAGTAATAGTCGCATTATTTTTCAAATTAAAATAAATTAATTAATACAACGCGTAATATTATATGAGAAAAATTAAATTCTACGAACCTAACAGCCGTTGCGCCAGCTCTTCGCAGGGAATGTCAAAGAATTCATACTGCAATCGGCTGGAGGACAATTCCTTCTCCCAGGGTGTTACAGGAGGATCTTCTAATTGTTTTAATTCTGCCTTCATTAGCTGCAAGTCCACGACTGCTCTCAGCTTTCCTTTGCCAGGACTCGCGTTTGGTTTCAACTCTTCCACTTCCTTTTTTTCTATATAAATATTATAAAATGTATTTTAAAAAATAAGAGTTTTAAGAGTAATTAAATGATCAATCTTATAACTAACTTTCGACATGAGTTTCCATTTTGAGCTCTTTCTGAGAACTCTTGAATCTTTTAGAAGATGCAATAATTTGAACACCTGCTGTGTTGCATACATTTTTAGTATTTTGATTTCGTAAGGATTTGAGATTCAGTTTTGGTCTTTCTGATATTACCTAACAGAAAGTAATAATGCTGAAGCAAAAGCCATACGACATTGCCATTAGATAAAGTCATAATTTGAAAGAAACTGCATTAAAAAAAAAAATAAAATCGTATAATTATTCAGTTTAATTTAACTACCTTAATCATAAATTTTAATGATTAATATCTCAATTCCCGGGACACAGAAAGCTTTTTTCTGCCAGATTCTTTCATTTCATGCGTCAAATAAACTTTATCGGAGGTTACTGGAGGTGAGTAGCTATAAACTGAATAATTATCGCATTTATTTGGTGATTATTATAAAATCATAAAATGTAAACAAACCGGCATGGTTTGGGTCTTGGTTACCATATCTTCGTCATTGACATCATCCTCATCCTTCCCGATTTTCTTTTCCTGAATCACAGCTGTTCTCGTTCGTCTTGATTTGCCTTCTGCCATGAATCCAATTTTCCCGTAATTTCCAATGGCTCGGAAATGAATTATTTCTACGCGAGACAGTACAAAACGTCGAACTACGCACAAATATTAAAAGGATAATTGTAAATTAACCGGTGTTATATCCCATTTATTTCTCAATTTTTTGTACTTTCATTCATTTAATTTTCAATTATTAAATTGAAAACTAAAGACGTTGATACAGTTGAAAAAAAAACATAGGCGAAAAATAAGAATTACTTTTAAATATTTTTAGCATCAACATAATCCGCGTTTCACAGTTTCGCAAAACTAATATAATCCGGCAGCCCGTAGCAATTATATATTTATATCTGCAATCTTTATATATTGTACCATTTTTAAAAATCTGTAATCGTGTAATTTAATCTTATAAATATTTTTCTACGCGAAATTTCGTATTTGTATACTAACGAATCCTTTTTTTCTTATAGCACCTGTCAAATGTACTTCACGTCTCACGAGGCAATGCGACCAATATCTTGTACTTCTTCTTTTCTATTGGCACCTGCTCCCA
>NW_012026816.1:3137522-3139740 GCF_000956235.1 Wasmannia auropunctata
TAAGGTATGTGAAAATAAGATTACAGAATCTGGGAGAAGGGTCTTTGATCATAGGGAATATATCGACAGAATACGTAGGAAAGTTTTTCTTAATAAAGGTGCAAAGTTTGCTAGACTTGTGGATGCATGACGAGCAGTAAAAAATGACATGGTTAATGTCCTGTCTTGCTTCTCCACAGGGGCAGGCTGGAGAGTCGACGATATTTTTTCTATATAGACTGTAATTTAGATTGTAATGATTACTTCGGATTCGAGAAATGCACACAATTTCTTCTCTCTTCAATCCTTTATTGTTGTACCAAGGTCTAGAGGATTCGTTAAGATACAGTTCAGTATATTGTGTTCCTTTGACAAGGGATGAGTCTTCCAAGTAGTATTTGAATGAGTCCTTCCGATGCTGATTAGCCTCGATCTGAAGATCTGTAAACGGGACTGTGATGAGGGTTCTGGTGCCGCTCGATGCTGCTAGCTTTGCAAGGCGATCCGCCTTCTCGTTTCCCGGAATTGCTTTATGTGCCGGAACCCAGCAAAAAGTAATTCTTTTCCCCGTTGCCTTCGCCAGGATGAGACTTCGTTTGATATGATGTATGAGGTGGTTTCCTTGTTTGAAGTTTGGTGAGGCGATAGCAGACAGGACGCTCCTAGAATCCGAGAATATAATCGCTTGCTCAATACCCAGATCAGAGACAGCCGTAATCGCATGCCGTATAGCCCATGCTTCAGCGGTGAAAATGGAAGCAGATGAAGGAAGCTTATGGCATAAAATAAAGTTAGTGCTGGGAGAGTAGACACTCGCTCCTACGTAAGCTTGTTCCTCGGATTTAGAGCCGTCTGTGTAAAAGGCTGTGGCTTCTAGGGGCAAATTTGCAAAGTATTCCAGAAATCTGGCCTTTACGGCACTCGGAGGTGTGTCTCTTTGAATGTCCGTGAGAGAGCCGTCGAAGTCTTTTCCATAAATAGAAAGCCGATAGTCGCTGTCAAACGCCGGATGAAAGGTAGAACGATAAACGTCATTTAGTACGTGTCTGGTGGCCATATATCTGTCAAATAAAAGGGATGTTCCTGTGGGCTCTCGTTACGAGAGCGTCTGTGCAGGCCACTGATTCTATGTGCCTCAGACTGCGAAGAACCGGACTAAATTTTTGTGAATACAACTTATACAAGTACTTGTCCGTGAGGTAGATGAATCTAGTTCGCAAGGGAACTTCCTTTGCTTCAGCGAGCATTACGTTTATCGGCGTGGAGGCTCTGTAGCCCAGAGCGATCCTAATGGCTCGAAATTGTTGTCTCTCGAGCTTCAGAAAAGATGATTTATTTCCGGTGATACGGAAGATCAGGCAACCATACTCGATCGCGCCACGAAGTACTGCCCGGTAAATATTAAGCAGGGTGTCGGGGTGCGCTCCCCAAGATGTACCCGCAATTGACGCCATCGCGTCTGCCACGGCTTTGCCCTTTTTTACAAGGTATTTGAGGTGGGCTTCGCCCTTCAAAGCGTGGTCTAAAGTGATCCCGAGAAAGCGTGTGGAGTAGGTGCGAGGAACTGGGTGATCTTGAATGCGCAATATTTTATTGGAAGGGGCGGGATCTAGATCTAGCCTTTGAGAAGAGCAGTCAGCTGGATTTATCCGGAGATAGTTCCAGACCTCTAAAACGCAGAAAGCGCCACATGTCATCCAGTGCTACCTGAATAGCATCTAGCGCCTCCCCCACGTCCTTGTTTGTAGTGAATAAGACGATATCATCCGCATATTGCAAAATATGAATTCCCTGCGGGATACACTTAATGATGAGTCTCAGGTATATATTAAAGAGGAGTGGACTGAGCGTCAAACCTTGAGGGGCGCCCTTATGTGAAAGAAAAGGGCCTTCTAGTTTGCCGTCCTTAACAAAGAAAACGCGCCTCTCGCTTATGAGATTCTCAATGAACTTGCGACAGCGTGCCGGAATGCCTATATCAGATAAGTCTTGAGTTAGTATAGCAGGACGTTGTCAAAAGCTCCTTGGATGTCCAGAAACACAGCTACAGTATGTTCCAATCTTAGAAAGCCAGAGTGAATATAGTTCGTAAAAGTGCTTAAGTTATCAGCACATGACTTCGATGGCCTAAAACCGAATTGGAAGTCTGGTATGATGTGTCGAGATTCCAAGAACCAGCGCAGCCTAAAATATATTATTTTTTCAAGAATTTTAAGCAGGCAAGATATGAGGGAGATAG
>NW_012026816.1:3140285-3142364 GCF_000956235.1 Wasmannia auropunctata
TTTGTATTTAAGAAAGTTGCTTGTGTCGGAGTTGGTTTTAAAATCAAGCATAGCCTCCTTCCTGTCCTCTATCAACGATTGACACTCATCATCCCACCATATCGGAGGGGATTTGTGTTTTCTGACAAGTATTGAGCGCGGATGAATGTCTTTCTCTGGGAAGAGAGCCGAGATATGATTTTTTATTAAGCTGACAAAGTCAGCATAATTCTCAATTCCAGTCCCGTTGGATATAACAGAGAGAGAGTCAGAGTCCCTGCAAAGCTGGAGATACAGTTGTTCTTTTAAGGATTTGTTTAATCTGATCTTATACAAAAATCTTCTCTTGGGCGAGGGGTTACATCCCAGCTTAACCGATATCGGAAAATGATCGCTGCCAGCGGTGTCCGGCAAACAAGCAAACGAGCACATGGGTGCAAGAGTAGCTGAGGCAATAATGAGATCTATGATTGAACGAGAGAAGCCCGGAGGGGTAAGGAGCGTTGGGTTTTCATCATTGAGCACGATGGCGTCCGAATTTTCTACAAGTCCAACCAAGGCGGTACCCACCGCGTCAGTTCTGTCACATCCCCATGAAGCGTGATATGCATTTAAGTCTCCCACAATGATAATATTTTTGTGCGACTTGAAGTAGTCAAATAAAGAAGATAGAGCTTGAGGGGGGGTGGAGTGATTGGGGTGTCGGTATATGTTAAATAAGACGATTGGCTCTCCGAGACATTCTATTTTTATTCCCATTACCTCCAAAGAACTGTGCAAGTTCAAATTGTCAGTCACTTGCGTAACTTTAAGAGAATCTTTGATGATAATGCAAATGCCGCATTCGCCTTGAGCGCGCCTATCCCTTCTTAGAATTTGACAACCTTTCAAGTTTACTGAGGAGAGAGGGTTTAAAAGAGTTTCCTGAATACAGAGAATGTCGAAAGAGCTAACAAAATTTTGGATCTCCTGAATCTTGCCTCGAAGACCGCGACAATTCCAGGATAGAATATGGATCAGCTTGCGCGAATGGAAAGAAGAGGGAAGGGAGGGTGGGGAAGGGAGAGGAGGAGGATGAGTAAGGGTCGGGGGGAAGAAGGAGGGAGGGGGAGAGGGAAGGGGAAAGGGAATGGAGGATGGGGGAGGGAATTAAGGATAAGGGTAGTAAGCGGTCCCCGCGGCATATAGCCTTGCGGGGAAATGGGGTGAAAAGCCGAATGTTGCGGAGGCGGAGTGCTAAAGAGTTCCAGAATTTCTTTGATTTTGCTAATTGCAGGAGATATTAATTTGAAAAGGGATACAACCTGTTGTAAGGTGGCTAATATATCTGAAGCGCCACTGACCCCGAATGCTTTTAAAAGCTCGGCAATAAGTCCCAAATCAGAACTAGAACTCCCCGCGTCGAGTGTAGGAGCACCGTTATGGTCGGTGGATTCAGGCATAGATGCCTGTGAGAAAATCGCTCCATTTTCCAGATAAGAAGGGGTACGACCGTTTGGCGCTGTCAAAAATTCCTGGCCTATCAAGTTATGACGCGAAGGGGGCCGTTTCACAAAGTTTTGGTCGCCCGACGAAGGGTTGTGCGAAGAATTATTGCGCTGTGTCTGCTGGCGTCGAGGGGCGCCAGAAACCACTCTTGCATAAGAGACGTAACTATCTGAAGAGGAATTATGCGAGTAATTATTTAGAATGTCAAACCTATTTCGAGAAGTAAAGAGGTTATTATTACTTGAAGACGATAAAGAATTAGATGGAGAGCCAGCGCTATTACCTGTAGGTTCGGAGCCGAGACTAGCGACTCTTTTTTTCGCTTCGATTAGAGGAATATTGTTTTTTGCCGCTATCATGAGCATTCTCTTTTGAGCGAGGAGTGTGGGGCAGGTGGGAGATGTCGGGAGATGCTCACCTGAGCGGTTTATGCATCTTGGTGTGTTGCATTTGAGTGGGCAGTCGGAGCCTTCGTCATGCGGAGCATTGCCGCAATAGATACATCTGGGCGAACTTCGGCAAGATGAACTGACATGCCCCGCTCAGAAGCATGAATAACAGATCCGGGCTTTCGGAACGTAGGGGCTCACCTCGTGACGCGACCAGAACAGA
>NW_012026816.1:3142494-3155687 GCF_000956235.1 Wasmannia auropunctata
TGTAATTTGGTATGACTGCCTTGTAATTGATAGAAGCGAGCATGGGATTGGTGGCTAAATTATTGGCGGCAGAGGCAGTTTTGCAATCGACGAGAATCTTACCGTTTCCGAGCTTTTTCATTTCCAGTATGTCTGCTGCCGGCATGACCCTTCCCACTTGCGCGAACATTTTCATTGGGGTGCGGCAAGCTAGCTCGATTATTAACGAGCGCGTGAATATGCACTGCGTATGGGGGTGTATCTCGATTAAAATACACATTTGTCTTTTCTTCGGTCCTGCGCGATTTCGCCATTTCGTGACGTGGAGGATTCCTACGGTTCGTCGCTCGCGATGAAGCGGAGAGGGGGGTTGAGGGTTCAGATTCCGCGTCTGACAACACAGCTTGCGAATTGCATTCCGATTCAAAATGAGATCGTTTGTTACCTTTTTTGATGTTAATGTTAGCATTGCTAGGCAGCGGTGTGGAAGTTAAAGTCTCCAAGTCCATACTTTCCTCGCGGATGTCCGCCGAATTCGCATTCTGAAGGTGTAAATCACTGTGCTGTAATGGCATCTGCCCAGATTTCTGCTACGTACTCTCGCTCGTCACGTTCGAAACGCCGCATGCATCCACAAGAGAGGAAGAGGTTATGGGGGTTGAGGAGAGCTGAGAGTTAGGGGAGAAGACGAGTGCCAGAGACGTATCCTGGCTCTGCGATGGTCCCATTTGCCCTTCGAAGCGCGAAAAACTGTCCAACGAGACCGAGATAGTCTGGTGCGGGGGAGACGTGAAGACACACGAGCCGGCGTCCCCTCCCCCCGCGCCTGTGCACGAGGCCGAAACCTCGGACATAGCATTTTGCAATCTAGAACGCGGTTTTTGAGGGATTCAGGTGCCGGAATAAAAGGGGCTTACGCCCAGATATCGAACACCAAGAAAATACGGTTTCAAGCGCGTAAAACTTGCGACAACACGGGAGAGAACAAAGACCCGACCGTACTGTCACGAGCGCCACACGCGAATTCCCAGAATCTTGTTAATTGAGATACTTATTCGTGTCTCGTGAGAAAGAAACTGATAAGACAGTAAGGCCTGTGTACATTTAAAAAAATGCGTATGTGCACGAGATAGGCGATAGCAAGCGTGAATCGGACGCGTGGAAACTAGCGGCGATAGAAGGAAAGAGGGGAGAGGACTGTTGGAGCATGCGCCTGCGCAATTAATTAGAAGAGAGCGGGAATCTGAAGCTATATGGATATTTGACATGCCTTGCAAAATGCCGAAATGAGTTTGCATAATTGTAACGTGGGTTTTTTGATAAAATCAAAAATGTTTTTACGATGATACGCGAATATATCTGTTTTAGCGATGTATCTCTTAACGGGGAGTGCGTGCTCCGATGTCTCAGAGCATTCAAACAAAACATGATTTATATCTTGTATTTCATTGCCACAAGTGCATAAAGGGTTTTCTACAATGTTTTTCCTGTGAAGACTGTAATTTAAATTGTAGTGATTTGAACGCACCCGAGACATCGTAACTATGGAGTGGCGATCCAAAGCGGAGTGATGGAACCATGGTTTCTTCATTTTACAGTAGATTTTACGGAAGTATTGAACTCCCTTTATGTTTGCCCAGAAGTCTAAATACGCATCAAAATCAGTATCCAATTTGGAGCGAGAAATCGTAAAAAGGTCAGAAAGGGGAATCGTAAAGCTAGTGGTTCTGCCCTCTTTTACAGCTCTCTTAGCTAACTCGTCAGCTCGCTCATTGCCCAGGATGCCCTTGTGAGAGGGCACCCAAACAAATCGTACGCGGATTCCATCGTCGGATTTCATCCTGCGCCGCCTCCAGTGAAGCTTTAATTAGAGGAATGAGGTAGTTATTTCTATATGAGCTCGTGTTCTGAATAGCCTGCAAGGTGCTCTTCAAATCCGTGACTATGACCGCATTCTTTATAGCAAAGGTTTTTAAGGAAATTATTACATTATATATAGCTCATACCTCTGCGGAGAAAACAGAGGTGTATTGTGGAAGTTTATCCATTAACTCAAAGTTCAATTGAGGGGAATAGCATGCCACCCCCACCGACGAAATCTCCTCGATCTTGGAGCCATCGGTGTAAAAAACGATAGACTGACCAATGTCATCTTTAAAGGCTTGTTCGAACAAAATTTGAGCATATCTCTCAGGAAAACTTTCAAGTAGAGTATTAAAATCCTCTTGTAGATAAATAATTTCAGGTGAAATATACATTGAAGTGTATGAATAACTATATATGGGAAGAATAACCGTTTTATGGAAGGATTGTTTGTGTCGAAAAGTTTTGCGAAAGACTTGAATGAGATGGAAATTATTAGTTAGGTACAGTCTTTTGGCAGGATTGTCAGCCAATATAAGGAGATTCTCCATGCACTCCACAACAGGATGGTCTGAAACGGATAAAACTTTAAACATGTGTTTGCTCGCTAAGTACTGAAATCTTAACTTCAGAGGAGGCTCTTTGGCCTCCGCAAACAATATATTGAGCGGGGTGGACACTCGTAAACCCAAACAGGTGCGAATTACCGAATTTTGCGTGATTTCGAGGCGTTGACGGCCTCGAGAATTCTCAAGTGCAAAAATGTGTGAAGCATATTCCATGACACTCCTACAAAGAGAGCGGTAGATGTTAAGGAGTAATTGAGGGGGAGATCCCCACCATACTCCTCTCAAAGCGGAGATAACTTGTGAAATTTTTTGAGCCTTGTTATTAACATACTCTAGATGTAATGTGCCCTTAAGGGAAGGATCAAGGATAACCCCTAAAAATTTAGCTGATGTGGCGGGGCTAATTTTAGTACGATTGCACATTATAGTGTATGTATTCAGATCTCGTAATTGTTTCTGAGATCGTGTGAAAATCATAAGTTGAGTTTTCTGTGGGGAGATTACCAGTCCCAGTCTCTGAAGGAAAGAAGTAATTCCATCCAGAGACGGCTGCAGCGAGTGAACAACTTGCTCTACATGCGTTGCGGTTGAGAAGATGACAATGTCATCTGCGAATTGGATGATCTTAGAGTCAGGATGAAGATAGGAAAGGATTTTACGTAAATATAAATTAAAGAGCGTAGGACTTAAAACGGAGCCTTGTGGGGTGCCTTTACGTGAGATACGGGGGGGGGGTAGGCTACACTGGACTGTTCTAACCGAGATTAGATTTTCTATAAATCGAAGAATTTTAGGAAAAAGATAAATTGAAGCTAGTTCGCTGAGAAGGATGTCTGGGAGAACATTGTGAAAGGCAGATTTGATATCCAGAAAAAGGGCCGCAGTAGCTTTACCCTGGAGGAAGCCAGCCTGAATATTAGCCGTGAGGATTGTAAGATTGTCCAGACATGACCTAAAAACCCGGAATCTGAATTGGAATTCTGGAAGGAGCATCAAATTTTCAATTAGTGCAATCGCTGCAAAATCATTTTTTCCGTTAGTTTAAGTATATAAGAAGTAAGAGCGATAGGCCGAAAACCATTGCCATGAGGTTTAGGAATGAGATATACTAAGGAGTGAGACCAGGATGACGGAAACAGGCTACTGTCAAGCAAGCCATTAACAATCTTAAGTAGGAGCATCTGGAGCGCATGAGGCAGAGCACGAATTATGCTGTAGTCTATTTTGTCAAGACCAGGGCTGGATTTTTGTTTAGTTGCCCCTAAGGCTGCATAAAATTCGTTTTCTTTAAAAGGCTCATCTATCCAACGATGGCAATTTGTGTTATAGTCATTAGTGCTTGGTATTTTAAACGGGGAGGGAGAACAAGACGGCGGACATATTTTGGCCATAATATCATTAAGGGCCGCAGCAGTTTGCGTTGAATTATGGAGAGAAGAATCCGAGTGATGCGTAACAAGCTTCCTGTTACGGAAGCGCTTTAGCATTTTCCAAATTTCTGTTGTAGGAGTAAGGGGGCCTAGAGAAGCACAGTATTTCCTCCAGCCATCTCGTTTAGCTTTACAAAAAGTTGCTCTGGAGTTGTTAACCTCGTCTTTAAGAGCTTGATAGTGGGCGCTTGCCGATATAACCTGTATGCGGATTTTCTCTCTTTTAGAGTTTCATCGCATTCTGAGTTCCACCAAGGGGCAGGGAGACAGCCGTTACTGGCCACTAGCATAGGGGAATTTGCCCTGTCTCTGTTTAGGAGGAGGTCGAACTGAAGTTAGTACATCCACGATAGAGGAGGAAAAGAGTTGATATCTTGAAAGCGGATCATCCAGGGGGATGTTTTGAACTTCATTCACCAGATTGCTAGAGATGAGAGAGAAACGTCTCTTCACTTCCTTCCACTGTGGCGAAAATCTCAGTTTGTTTGAGAAAGTAGTCGTTCTATCGTAAGTCTGAGCAATATTTAAAAAAATGGGGAGATGGTCACTGCCGTGAAGGTCATCTGCAATTTCGAAATTGACCGAGGAAGCCAGAGACGAAGAAGCGAAGGCCAAGTCAATGGTAGACGGGTTTTTTGGGGGAGGGGGAAAGAAGATTGGAGAGGGGGAGTTGAGCAGAACCATATTGCATGACAGAACAGCGTCAGCGAGAGCGTTGCCTACGGGGGAAGAGCGAGCAGACCCCCAGAGAGGATGGTGAGCATTAAAGTCCCCGATGGCTAAAACAAGAGAATCAGCTCGCATAAGAAAAGATCTTTAGGAAAGTGTCAGGGGGAAGGGGGAAGATTAGGATGCCGGTAAATACCAATAAAGTAGGTATCTCTTCCAGAAGAAGTAATTCTGAGTATGACATGCTCAAACGAAGAGTCCAATTTTAATTCAGCACTAAAACATAAGAACGCAAGAGGTTTTCTTACAAAGGCGGCAATACCCCTCTTACCTGCGGTATCACAGTCATGTCGGATCATCTCAAAGCCACGGATCGAATATTCATGAAGGCTGGAGAGGACAGGTTTCGGCAACTATTAGTACGTGTCAAGGCTCTCCAACATTTTTTCAACTTCTCCTTTTTTATGAGTTATGCCTCCCCGGCAGTTCCAGAATGCTATTCTGAGTTCGGAGGCGACGCATACGGTGTTTTGTCTGGCATTCATACTAATGGTCTGTAGTTTGAGCCAAGTTAAGATTGCGTAAATCATCAAAGACTCGTTGGAGCCCCTGCCCAAGCTGAGAATTTCGAATGGAATCGGGAATATTATCTGTAAGATGTTGAATTAGATTAGTTAATATGCCTAAGAAGACAGCCTCCTCTGTGCGCTTATTTCTAGGTGTTCAGATCTTAGATAGGATGGAGAATAGAAGGTTTCGGGATAAGGTAGATAAGGAGGGTAACCATGTGAATAAAATGGAGAATACTGGGTTGAGTGGAATGGAGGATAGCCAAAATGGTAGTTATTGTTACTATTATTATTACTAAACGCTGCATGGGGATGAAGATTGATATTGTCCAGCCTACCGTTGGGGGCAAACAGCATGGAGTTATGTATATTCTTGAATTCTTGCTGCCGCATATCAGTGTTGGAACGAGCATTTTGACTAAAAGAGAGCTCGCTTCCTCATTATTTGTGGATCTATTGGGTTGTGTTGTCCGAGTGCGATTACTTGAATTCAAATTTTCACTACGCGAAGCGTTTGCAATTGTTGCGGTGTGAAGCATGCATCGATTTTTTGACAGTAGTCGATGAATACGAAGGAGATAGGTAATTTGAATCAGCTGGTGTGCTGTTGAGCAAGGCAGAGTAGGGATTATAGTCCGCGAAATTGGGCGGGGGGAGCGCGGAAGGGGGAATGCTGTGAACGTATGGGGGAGGAGGGCTAGTGGGCCATGAGTTTTTTTGTTGCGGAAAAAGGGGAGGGAAATCTTTATGTGAGGAAACAATAACAGCGGGTAAATTAGGGGAGGGTGAGAAATTCATTTTGATGCGTGCTTCCACTAGGGGAATATTTTCCGAGAAAGCTATCATGTTAATTTGGCGCTGTCGGACAAATATTGGACAACTTACTGTTGTGGGGAGGTGTTCACCCTTGCAACTCGCACAAATCGGGGGAAGTTGAAATCGAGGACAGCTTTCGAGCTTGTCATGTTTTATTTCACCGCAGCGAATACATCTGGCTTTTCCTTTACAGGTGCTTCCAATGTGTCCGAATTTGAAGCAGTTATAACATATTAGCACCCTGGGAATATATAGGATAACTGGCAGGTAAATTTTAAATAGAGAGACCGAACGGGGAAGAGCTTGACCTTCAAATTTCAAGAGGACTGTACGCGAAGGAAAAAAGCGAGTTTCTCCATTTTCTTTAATTTTACGGTTCATGCGACTGGCGGATATAATCTTAACAGAAGATTCAAAAGCTGTTAATAAATCTCGATCACTAAGGTCAAGGGGAATATCCTTCACTATTCCCGTTCGCATGACTCAAAACGACGGTATGAGAGCCTCTAAGTTTTTTTCTTTTAATTTTTGATGAGCTATCACGCTGTTAGTAGCTTTTGCACTGAAAAACTCTACGAGTACGTATCTTACCTCGACCGATTTTCTTTACTGATTTTATGTCTTGGCCAACTACGGTGTTGATGAGGCGGCTAACCATCATAGGATGCATTGAATCGGCACTTGAGTCCGCCTGATATTGCACATGGACAATAAAAGGATCCGAATCCGTGAGCGAATATTTGTTAACTATCGTTTTTTTTGGAGGCAAAGTTGGAATATCCTTATTAGGTTGATCGTTGCTAGGCGATTTTAGTGACTGCTTGTTGGGTGTGTTGCACACGTGATCAACTGCTAGAATCTGATTGGATGCCCTTTGTTCACTGCATGATCGCGCTCGCGTGGCGCGATCAAGCAAAACATGACGTGATACCTTTTTAGCTTGATTCTGTCGAGGGATTTCTGCATGCTGGGACTCCCCTGGTGTATCAAAGGCTGTCGAGGCTACGCGCTTATTATGAGTTTCATTCAGGGATTCCATGGACATGATGGACGTGTCTGATATCGACGAACGCGAACACAGAGAGGATGACGCAATCGGCAAACATGCATCTTTAGAACGGGCCGCAGCTTTCTTGTCCTTTTTTTACTGCGCTTATTTTTCTGAGGCATGTCGCCCGGAGAATGCTCACTATTGTCGTTAAGAAATTCGAACCAGTTGCGTGTAACTAAGCTGTCGTCGATTTTTCGTACGGGGGAGCGCGATCTCTCACGCGGGCATGGCCGCGCGCGGGAACACAAGCGCGAAGGGGAAGAGGAAGGATGACTAGCACGCGAACAAGACCGCGAACGTTCACTGGGCCTCTCAAAGAAACTATCAATATGTTAAGACCATAACTGTAGGGGGACGGTCAAACGTTCCACCACCTGAGGGTCACCACTAACCGGCGATCCATCCTCTCGCGGCATGACGACGGCCGAAGCCCTCGGCACAGCGCCCAAGAGGACCGCTGATTTCACACAACCACTCACTTTTGACGAATTCGAAATAAAATCGCTCGAGAGATCACCGCTTTTCACAATTATGCACTAAGAAAATCGAGGCGGCGCGCCTCAACACCCGAAAACTGCGCAAACGCTGAGAATAGGAAGAGGGAGTAGACACACGTCCGCACTCTACCGTAGCTTGATCGCGAATCCATATCTTGTACTATCTACTATAAAACATAGCATATAAGATAGACTTCACATCGACTGGATTTTCCGGTGGAATGGGCGTCCATGCCATGGTGCAGGGTTGTGTTTGATACGCACTCTAGAGATTTTCTACGTATCCTATACGTATGATACGTATTAAATATTGCGTATCATACGTAAGATACGTATTAAACTATGTATGATATCTTTGATATTATAATCTTAATCTTAAATCATTGTATTTTTTTTTTAAAGAATTAGTCTAGTTATTATACTGTTATTAGTTACATTAAAATATATCTTTTTTATACATACATATAATAAAACTATATGATTTTTGTGTTTATTTATTACAGTTATGACTTACTAATGTACGTACATACTCAACATCTGTAGCCTCAAATATGATAACCTGTATGTATAACATACCTATATTTGTCTATATATATCTGTAAGTCCTATAACGGCTATAATATTATAAGTTTTTGTATTAATATATATTTTACATATTATACAAAATGCAATCTGTAAACAAAAAAGAAAAATAATATTAAAAATGTAAGGGTATATTATATGCATGTAAGGGTATATATGCAAGGTATGTATGTGTTCAATATATGTATTATATATACTTATGATAATTTCAGTCATTTGCTGTAATATATTTTTGCTTTTATTGCGTAATTTAAAATTTGATTATGTCATAATTTTCTAATCAATTTTGAATATAGTACTGTCATTTTTCAAATTAATTAATTATGAAAGAAAAATGTAAATATATATAATATATAGTTAAAATATTTTAAACAAAATAAATATATTTCTTTATATCCTAAATCAATAAAAACTATAATTTCTATTATATGATAGTAGACATAATTTTTGTTTTATTGTATTTCTTATTTTACTAATGTAAATTTACTAAATTAAATATATTGTATATTTTATAATGCAATTTTAAAAATTAAGGTCTTTTAGTCAAGACATATATGTAATAAGTTGCTTTTGAAATACATGGAGAATATAGATCTGTAAAAGATCTATCAGCTCAGTCGAAGAACGATATTGATGTGGCACTTGCAAAACTTTTTTTGGTTGCAATGATATATTGCAACCACTCAAAATTATCGAATCAGTACATTTTAAAAATTTAATTATAGCTTCGCTTAATCTTAAGTATCACTTACCAGGAAGAAAATTTTTATCTAATAATTTATTGAATAAAGTTCACCATGAAATTGTTGAAGAACGCAAAGAACATTTAAAAGATAATTATAAATGTGTGTTACTAATTATTGATGGATGGAAAAAAATTCTGCGGCAAATAGCAAGCAAGTCGATTAATTGCAGTATTTTGCAAAATTTTATTACATATTTTGCATTGCGCAACCAATTTTCCTTTTTCATTTCTTGTTTGAATGAAAAGCCCCTTCATCCAGTACAAATATTTAGGCTTTCCGCCTTTGTGCACTCGTGTATTAAACACGGATAAATTATATCCTACTGATGAGCTGATCGTGCATTAAAAATGTGAAGTTATGATGTATGATACACATATATGTATCAAACTAAAATGGTATCATACTATAGTATCATACCACAGTATAACCAGTAGGTCCACTCAGCGAAAAACTGAGTCTTCGCGCAGGTATCGCCGCGCAACTTTTGTTTTGGGTTGGATCCAATGAAATGCAAGACGATAGGAACGTACAATACATATGTGCAGACAATTTATAAGCAATTACATCAGAAATTTTCTTTAGTGATCACTCCTACGAATAATTGTTACTAATAAAACATTTTATTCAATTGAATTTATTGATTATTACACATTGAATTTATTGATTTACTGTATCAAATCCATATTACTTATCTGTTTTATCACTTGTGAGGCACTTTTCTCAATTCGGTCCTGGATTTAACATGACGGATGCTCACGTGATCCGGAAAAGGAGATCAAAGGTGCCGACACGAAGTGGACCTACTGGTTATACTGTGATCATACGTAGGATACCTATGTATCATGCGCGTTTAATAAAAGCCCCTAGATTTTGGACAAAAACGTTTTTTTTTCTATTTAAACAAAAATGCAAAGATGCATTTTATGAAATTGATTTATTCGAATGGAGCAAACCGGGAGCATTATTTTGAGATTTTATTTATTGTAAAATACCACTTTGGTAAAAAGTTATGACCGCTTTTTGCCGAAAAGTCCCTAGATTTTTCACAAAAACGTTTCTTTTAATTTACAAAAGAAACTATTAAAAATTAATTAATAACATTTATTGCTCTGAACGGAGCAAATTTGAAGCAAAATTTTGAGACCTTGTTTGTTTAAAAATACCAATTAGATCAAAAGTTCTGGAGGTTTTTTTTTAAATTGTTTTTTGGATTTAAAAAAAAAAAGTAAAAGGGAGTAATTTTTTATATTTTAATATGAACGGAGCAAATCAGGAGCATTATTTTGAGCTATTAATCGTTCCGAAATTTTTATTTTGCGGGCTGACTTCATGAGGGTGAAAAGTGCAGATCACTAATTAGCATGCACATAGGAATATAAGAGGACAAAGCACAAAGTTGCGAAGAGGAAGCTACTGCGGGACGATGCGACGAGGTAAATTTGTGTCCAAATTTGATTGGCTGTTGCCAATCAGTTTGCGCAAGCGCAATGATATAAGTTCTCATATCCGTGTGATAAATTCGATCATATATAGGCTGCGTTCCTTTTGGCGCTTACAGCGCTTATAAGCATCATTTGTCTTTGTCCAATATTTGATAAACAACAAGGATGAAATGATTTTGTGAGCGCTGTAAGCAGCTGTAAGCGCCAAACGGAACGCAGCCATAATAGACCGACTTTTGCTGTGGAGGGAGTAAACTGGGACCCAATAAGAGTGAACCGGGCACAATCTCCCCCCGCATTTCGGCTTTATTCCCCTCGCCTAAGTTACGACTTTATGTTTTGTCCCCTTATATTCTTATGTCCATGCTTCAGAGATTATGAAAATTTCTGAGAGACAGAATCAATGACCGTGGGTGTATATACACTTTATAACTATTTTTTTATATGGCTAAAAAGAACAGACCATCGACTCGAAGTAGAATCGAGTCAACAAATCGAAAACGCTATAATGCCTATAATACATGTGCGCGCAGCGCATCATTGGCAGACAACAAAAAGCCGGTTCTACATCAGTTGCAAGCCGATCGTAAGCTCGTTGCGACAGCCAATCCGAAGCATTGATTTCAAAATGCAAGCTTCAGATTGGCTGTCGCAACAAGTTTGCAATTAATGTAGAACCGGCTTTACGCCTTATCGTGTAGATGAGCCTTTAGTTCTGATGAGGGATCCCTTTTCACTCCGCTGCAGAAAACCTATAAATCGAAATAAAACCTACCTTAACTCGAATTATTTATTAGGCATTTAGATATATATTTTACCTTTGTAACTCAAATTTAAAGTAGGCAAACCTCTACAAGTCGAAGTATCTATAAATCGAACTTCCATAATTGTCGCGATACCTCTATATAATTTGAAGTTGTAGATATATGTAATCTGGTATTTTGTTTTATAGTTACATTTATCATATGTATGCAATAAATAATTCAATGTTAAATATGGATTCTTTTTCTTCTAAAAGCCATTATAATCGGAAAATTATAAACTCTCGTACAAAGTCTCACTGTAAGTCGAATTTTCATATGTTAACCCTCTTTTACTCGAATTTTAATAAGTTGAAAACTCTATAACTCGAACAATTTTTCTGGTCCCTTGAGATTCGAGTTATATGAGGTTCGACTGTATTTAAATAATTTATACAATTAAATCTATAATATTTAAATATTTAAATTTTCTTATATTAATTTAATAAACTTAAGAACTTAAGCTTAAATCAAAACGTCTTAAAAATATTTAAGATACTTAAAATATATATATAAGGTTTTATATATGACTCATACACTTATAAACTTTTAATCATAAATTTTTTATTTTTAAAAATATATTTACATAAATATTATGTTGTATTTTTATTAATTAATTTACAGCTTAGAAGATAAATAAACTCTGCGTTTGTACAAACCTAATGTTATAAAATTATTGCCAAAATATATATATTGAGATTAATATTTTAATAAGAACATTAATTTGAATCTTAGATAAAACAAATTTAAAGTTTTGCATTTAAATTTATAATCTATTCTAAAATTTTAACTTTATGTAATTTTAGTAAAAGTATTTTATTTATTTATTTATATATTTAAAATTTTAGATTTTTTAAAATTTTCTCAGGATAAATTTGTAAGTTTTGTAATATTATAATTTTTATTTTGATAAATTGCGTCACTTTATTTTTTGATGGATTGCTGAATTTCCAGTAAGCTTTTGCCTGTTGTTTCGGGAATCAAATACCGCACATAGGGCACCGCTCCAAGTACGAAAAGCCCATAGCTCCAAAAGACAATTGTTTCTCCGGCCAAATTAATAAAAGGTTGATAGCTTTTAACGAATATAAAAGAAAATAAAGCGCTGCTCGAAAAAAGAAAAAGAGACGCCAGATTTTTGAGATTGGCTGGGAACATCTCACCGATAAGGGTGCTAGGCACCGTGGCCAGGCCACAAGACACAAATAGATTAAAGGATAGCAATGCCGTAATTGGCAACCATGTCAGTTTTTCAGAATTAAAATTCAAAGAAAGAAGATAGAAGTGAAGACCAAGAGCGATAAACGAAATAGCGACGCCGACGCTAGACAGTATTAGTAAATTTTTCCGACCAAATTTGTCCACCAACAAAGTAGCGATGAAACCAGCAACAACTGTGGCAAAACACATCGCCATTACTATAATCGACGGGGTGATGTTTACTTTGGTACTGATGACGATGATTTCTGCGTAGGCGTTTACTGTGGAGAACGAGCTTCCTTGGACGAAGACGTTCAAGCCGAACATGACCAAGATATTCTTCAAATTCGCTAAAAGAGACAAAAAGATTAATTTTAAATATATTAAAAATGATTTAATTCTTACTTATATATAAATTCTTTGCTGTATATAATGTCAGAAATATTGAACATTTGTCTTTTATATGCAGTGTATCTGTGTTTTTACGCATTTCACAATTAATTTGTATAACATATTTGGTATATATCTTTACGTTTTTGAGACATACATATAAATAAATGTAGATAAATTATTTGCATTTATTTAGCAATAAATTATAAACAAAAATATTAGTCAAAATTAGCATTTCTTTTAATTAGGCTGAAAAGAAAAAGATAATAAACATTTCTTTTATTTAGGCTGAAAAAATAAGATAATAAAAATTTCAGAAAATCTTTACATCAGCGTTGAAATTTTAAATTTTATTTAAAAATTAAAAAATTTAAAATAATAGATTTAATGTAGTAACAAACAATTAAAGCGTAAATATGCTTATATGGTTTAATATAGTAAAAAATAAATCCTGAACAACATTCAAAAGGTTTTAGCCAGGGTTGTGCATCTACGCGTAAAATATAATACTCTACATTTACGTGTAGACAACGTAAACTATTGTATGTGTCATCTATGTAGACATCTCAGTAGACTATATATTTATTCAT